>NC_051279.1:7588670-7683670 GCF_015220745.1 Sebastes umbrosus
GATCAGATGAAGATAAAGATGGAGACGCATATTTCAGTGAGGAATGAAATAAACACATTCCTCATCATCAGAAAAGCTGCCTCAATTCAATTGGTGCTTTTTATAACCCAAGCTGCCCCCATCTTTCATAATAAAGAGTGTGAACTAATGATACTGAAAGGCACTTTGGTTTATTATGTCATAAAACAACAACACATAACATATTTTTTCATAAATTCACCAAAAAAGAAACAAACAAAAGCACATACCGCCGTTAGGTCAGTGCCCCTCGGCATTGGAGACCGACGCACGGGGTACCCCTCTTGCGTTACTTTTGGACGGACCAGGGACGGCGTATCAATGTACGCTTGTTACATGCATAGTGTCCTTTCAAAATAAACTTCCGTTTTCAAAGTAAGTTAGGTTTAGGCAACACAACCACTTAGTTAGGGTTAGGAAACGGTCGTGGTTGACGTTAACTTTACTGACTAACGGGACTCACGGGGCTGACGACACTAAACGACGAGTCACATGACAAAAGACTGACGTGACAAAATAAGTCAACGTTACTTTTAGCTAAACACGGGACACGAACACCGGTCTCCCGGTTGAAAGTCTAGATTTCCAGGCAGACATTTTTCTTAATTTCATTCTCAATCCTTGAAGATGTACTTAAACAATATCTATTTAATGGTATTTTATGTTTACATACATATACAATCAGTCATTCAGCGGTGCAGATATGCTGACACATGTCTGAGACTTCTCCCTGCAGGGCTGCAAAACAATATGTCTGCTGAAAAAGACAATCAACGCCATGCAGGGCCTGAAGGATATCCAGAGTCACGTCAGCATGTTCTGAGTCTCCTCGGGCTGCTGGTGATTTGTCTGAATAACAGGATATGTCAAACCCTTTAAAAAGAGGAAGAAACATACTGCAGTGTCCTCTCACTGCTCCTAGACCTAGGTCACAACCCTGGCTCACTGACCACGTGACCATGTGTCTATTAGTTTACTGTCATCATGATATATTGCTACCTCCAGACAGGACGATCTGTCTTCAGAAAATTAATTGGCATTGATGTATGGAAAACAGATTTGGAGCAAGCTACTGGGAACATAATGAAGACTTGCATACACCCTCATTTTTAAATACACGAATAAGAAGTAAAATACTGATAAAAACACAATAGTGATGAGAATGTGTTTCATTGAAACACAAATTGCATGCTTGAATTCGTCAGTTATGCTGGTTTCAATTGAAGTGAATGGGGGAAGAACACAAGTATAAAGTGATTGTGTCTTTGAGGGAACAATGTGTAACATTTTTGGGGATCTATTGGCAGAAATGGAATATAATATTCATAACTATGTTTTCATTAGTGTATAATCACCTGAAACTAAGAATCATTGTGTTTTTGTTAGTTTAGAATGAGCCCTTCGTATCTACAAAGGGAGCGGGTCCTCTTCACAGAGTCTAAAGCTCAGAGCTGCTACGTCAGCAGTCATGGAAGGTAACTAAATTTAAGTACAATTTTGAGGTACTTGTTCTTTACTTGAGTATTTCCATTTTATGCTATATTATACTTCTACTCCATACATTTTTAAACATCTTTAGTTTCTTTGCAGGCTATAGTTAATACCTTAATTAAGTATTTATTCATTATCAATTGATTCATTAATTCATGTTACGATCTTATTATAAAGTGATTGAGACTGAAATTAGACAAAAAATGACTGGCGATAGATAACGACTCCACAAAATATATCATTTATATCACAGCATAAGATGCAAAGATGCAATTTGTCAAATATTTGAAATATTCCAGCCCTCATGTGGACTTGCCAGGACCAGACGTTGTCAGCGGATTCCTGGTATCGACTGACAACATGGAGGTTTTGTCCCGATAAAGGACACGCTTTCTAATTCTGAGAAAACGCTGCCTGTGTAGCCGGCACTCCCTCCACTATCTCCTCATTTGATTTGCCTCCTCAAACTGATGTCTGCCTTGTAATGTTAGTGATCTAAGAAATGAAACTTACTCCTGCCCTCATTGTGAGTATTTCTGGATAAGCGTGTCAGCTAAATGGCTAAAGAGCAAATGTAACTCAATGTGGACTGCTAACAATGTGTTGAGTGTTGAACGTACCACCAGCCAGACAGTGGTTGTATTCACAGCAGCAGAGGAGCAGGAGCAGATTGTGTCTGTTTAAATGTATTTAAGCCTACTCTCCTGAGGCACCCGTTGTAAGTGGCTCAGGATAAGAGTGTCAGCTAAATGCCTGGATAGTTGAGAGGGAAAGGTGTCAAATTTAATAGTAGAGGAGGAAAGACACAGAGAAATTGAACCCCAAGCATCTGGTGTTACACAAAAAGCTTCCTAGAGAGTCAGTGCTTTCTTTCAGTTCTTAATTAATTCCTTTTTATGATTAGACTGTTAGGGAATAATCCAGTTAAAATGACAAATATTGAATATTTCTCTCAGATTCTGGGGATAAATCCATCATATTCAGTTAAAATTATGAACTAAGTGATGGCTATCTGGACATCTTACATCTGTCATATTCAAGAAAGATGTCTCAGTTTATACGGAAGTTAGCCCGCTACAACCATGGATGTCTAAAGAGAACGGCTACAACGGTTGCAATGGCAATGGTACACATAAAAATAGCCGCCGCTCCGACCATGCTGCTATGTCGAATTGAATGGGAATGTCTGTTTTACTCCAATTCTATTTCTATGGGATGAACCCTCTGGTGATACTCCACATATTTTTTTCTGTCAACGAATCACATGAAGAGACCAAAACCAACCATGATTTGATGCTACCAACAAGCATTCTCTATTTTACATTCATTATGTATTGTGTATCCAATACCTGATACATCTTCTTCCTCTGTGCCATAGAGCTCCATTAAAACAGATCCTCATACAACTGTTTGTATCATATCTTGCGAAAAGTTATTCTTTCAAAATAAACTTCTCTCTTCACGGGAAATAACTTGGTTAGGTTTAGGCAACAAAACTACTTAGTTAGGTTTAAGGAAAAGATTGTGGACTGGGTTAAAATAACTACAGAAGTGACGTTACTTAAGTACAGAAGTTACGTGACAAATAAATCAATGTTGACCTCTGGTTACGAACGGTGGTCTCCTGAGTAAAGGTCAGGTGTTTTCTTGACCCACCCATCACTTCTGACCTCCTCCCTTCACATCTTTTGTCGCTTTTACACTTTACACAGAGAAACACCGTGGTCAGGGCTAATAAAAAACAACTTTAAGTGTTGGTGGGAGATGAGATGGGGTGCAGTGTGTACTATATTGTACATTAATGAGGGTGTGAGCTGCTCAGGATGTTACATAACAGCATGGAGGCAGATGCTCATGAGGGAGACCTTGATGCGAGGCTGGGCACCTGACCTCTCTGTCCCATCTCTTTGACTTCCTCTCCGCTTCCTGACAGCAGGATGAGGAACTGGGACGTGCAGTTCATTTTAAGGCACAGCTCACGAACAGCCACTCAGGATGCAGCAAATAAATACACATCATACATTTTAGTCATTTAGCTTCAGGAGCAATCTGTCCAAAGCAACTTGTAGCATACTGAGAGCAGCATTAGATCTAGTTCTGCTTTACTGGTTTGGAAAATTAAGGAAGTCAGAGGTCATAGCACCCTGGCAATATGAAAGGAAAGTTTAAGACAAGGGTATAAAAGAGACAGGATTTTAAGGTGGATATAAATAGATACTAAATGAGAAAGCAGTGTCTATATCATTATTATTTCAGGCCATCAACTTTTGAGGTACCTGCCACCAAAACCACAGAACCATGTAGTAGAATGAATTCCATCTGTGGTGCATCATGGGTTATTATATTTATGGCGCGATAGTGGAGAAATCAATCAAGTATACAATTTCAAACCAAAACTGATGACATGATGAGGTCACCCTTCAGTGTAATCAGCTGTATAATCAGTTGTTAGGTGAGGTATTCATAATCTGCCATTTTCAAAAAATAAGTATTCACGTGGTTATTGTTTGGCAGAAGATCAAGGTGGCCAGTATCATTATATATTAGTTTGTCCCGATGAAAGAAACCAATTAGTTTAATGATAGGCTAGGATTAATCCAGACACTGTTGAACTAAGTATATCAAGAGTCAACCAATCTCATTAATACAAATTAGTGAAAAATTATAATGGCTACTTTGTGTGCTTGTTTGCTCATTTGTAATTTTTGTTTTATTAATTAAGTACGACATCAGACAGTTTATCAGGACTACCTTTTTAAGGGTTATTCCATGCTATATATAGAATTAAATAACCACTATATTTGAACGTGCTAAACTTGGCTGCTGAGCAACACAAACTTTAACTCAGTTATTTTGCCTGCAGCTCAAAACTCATTAGAATTCATTCATCCTGTAATCTGTGAAAAGTTGCCCTTTATCGTATCAAGTGTCTTCACACGACAGAGTAGAATGAGTTTTGATAATGTACGATGATGTTCACATTCACTTAATCACATGATACAGTGATCAGACTGACAGTAATGTTGAACAGAGACCATTTTGCTGTGTAGTCATAGACTGTAAGGAGTGAACATAGTCACCGTGACGTCACCCATTGGTTTGTGGACTGTCGTTTTGAAGCCTCAAGTTCGGCATTTTTGGCGTCGCCATCTTGGTTATTTGCAACCAGAGCTGACATGAGAGGGTGGAGCTAAGTACAACCTAACGCTGAATAAGACACAAGACGTATGAAAAATAAGGAATAATTTTTCTTAAGATTTCATATGCACCGTTTAATGGGGATATGTTTAAAGCTCTTTGGCACGGAGGAAGAAGATGTATCAACACACACAGCGGGAGAGAGACTTCATTCTCTGCTCAGGTAGACATTACTCTATATCTTTACATAGCAAATAGTCGTTTGATGTTATATCAATGCTCTAGATATTGTATAGTGCGTCTTTAAGTTAAGGATGTGAAAACTGCAGTTCACCTGACATCAACACTATATTTCAAGGTCAAAGCCAACTTTATTGCCACATAAGTGAACTCTTGAGGGAAATACTTAAGATACAAGAAATGTAGAGAATAAACTGAATATAGATGTTTGCTTAAAGCACTGCAAAGCATTTCCACAGAGTTTGATTCCTGTCTTCACTATCATGATAATACATTTCATTAACATGAAGAGTATAGAACAAAGCATGGCTAAAAATATTAAAATAACATCCTCTAGTGGTCACCAGCGGTTGGTACAACTCATTATTTCCTCTACATTTGAAGGGTTTCATTCCATTTTACTTCCTCACATACATAGCATTTTGGAGATTAATCAGTTTCATGAATGGAAAACATCTAAACTGTTGTAACATAATCACATTAGTGGCAATATTTTGTTTGTAACTGAAGGTTAACTGGTTTGTACAAAAAAAATGGTCTCCTGAAGCTCACATTTTCTTATTCTTTATTAACACAGAAAGCAAGCAAATGTTTCAAATAATTAGAACAGATCAAGCACAGTCATAGAAATAGAATACATAGAACAGATTACAAAAAAAAAATATGTGGACTTTGCCTCATCGGAGTATTGTCCCCCAGCAATCAATGGCAACTCCTTCTCTAAAATCTAGGGTTCTTTTGTCCTATTTTACTGTCCCTATATGGACATCCTCCATTAGGACTGACCGGGTGGAGCTACAGATGGCCTGATCAACTATGTAACAATCAAACATCATCCCCATTTCTTGTAAATTCTATTGGTTTAGGTCACGCCCTCAGGTCATCCCACGTCACAAACCAATGTTTTGCCAAATTATTAATCAATCCTGCTATTTTAATTCAGGTACTTTCCAATTTGTCAGCCATCTGTGTCCGCTCGGCCTCCTC
The DNA here is from genome assembly GCF_015220745.1 of Sebastes umbrosus. Classification (NCBI taxonomy): domain Eukaryota; kingdom Metazoa; phylum Chordata; class Actinopteri; order Perciformes; family Sebastidae; genus Sebastes; species Sebastes umbrosus. The sequence continues at coordinate 7,594,545 of NC_051279.1, forward strand.
CATATTTTCCACCAGCTCTTTCATTTCCCTACACATTCATTACACATACTTTTACAAGGTCACACAGGGTTTAACAAAATTGTTTTCTGGCCTCCTGAATTTGACGTCAACATCCTTGCGTCGGTTTTCTTCAAAACCTTATATTAACACATGATCGAATTAGGGATATTAATAGAAAAAAAGATTTCAATGTTTTTAACACAGTAAAAAACAAACAGTAATCATAAAATTATGTCCAGAAGGGGTGCGTTAAAATCAACAATTACAATGAATAAAAGGTATATATGCTGTATATATGTGTGCCTGTGTGTTTTGAATGTTATCAGCCCATTAAATGGCCGTTACCAGTTGTTATAACTATCATTATAATGATTCAATAAGTCAACGTGTTGAATTTTGGTTTCACAAGGGACACAAACAGCGGTCTCCTGGTTGAAAGTCCTGTTTGTTTAACTAATCCATCCACTCTGGCCTCCTCCCAACAAGACTGTGTCGCTCTTTATAATACGTCACCTGACTTACTCCTTTGCTCCTGTCATAATTACTACGACGGTCGACAACAAACAATTTTGAACCTCCCTGCGGTGATCCAGCTTACCAATCAACCCAATCTTATGGGAGGCGTATAAATAGCAGGACATTACAAGGAGTGTGTCATGACAATACATTATAGCCTTTTTGCGTGGCATTTATACGCCTCTTTTTGTGTGTCATATTTACGCCAGGCAACAAAACAGCGGTAGCGGATGCAGTTAGGTTTAGGCAACAAAACCAATTAGGTTTAGGAAATATCTCATGGTTGGGCTTAAAATAAAGTAATAGTAAAATACGTATGGACACAATATAACAGAATAACGTCACAAATGTCACTCACGTAAACTAACTCTGAGCGTAGCATACATGGATGCGTTTACATTGCAGTCAATACAGACTACATGGCTTAGAAATGACACGCCAAAAGCAAGAACGGCGACTTAGTGTCATTCATACGCCATTTAGTACGACCGGGCTGTACCAATAGATGATAACAGCTTACTGAGACAATTTGGGGGTATAGTGGGACCATATCACTTTAAATCTAAGCTCACGATGACAACAAATAACAGCCATTTAATCGGCTGATAACATTCAAATCAGCTGGATAGAGAGAGAGAGAGAGAGATAGAGAGAGAGAGAGAGAGAGATTGCAGATGTGTTTGTTGTGTGGGTCTTATTTAGGTCTGATAGACCTTGTGTGCAGCTCCTTCTCACATATCCAATAGTATCGTTCTCGACAGGTACCCACAAACCAGGTCTCCACGGACGACGTGTCCGCTTGCTTAACATATGCACAACCGGAATATCCCTCAATCTCTGGGTACCAACGATTCCAGTTACTAGAAAACAACACAAACATTAGTGTTTTGGTGGATTTCGTGAGGGTGGAACAGTGCAAGACAGTTGTGGTTTGACTGTGTTTGTTTGTATATGTACTGTACATATGTGTTAGCACTGTGATAGACTGGTGACCTCTCCAGGGTGTACCCTGCCTTTCGCTGCAATCAACCAGTTAGCATTTATTTGGTGATTTGCAGGTCAAAAGATGTCTGGATGAAATTTCCCATAATTTAGTTTGAAAAGTTTTTAGATTAAGTTACTGTTGTTTCAATATAATTTCAGTGACTAAATGTCAGCGTGTAATTAGGACATACTTCACAATGTAATATGGTAATGTCAATGTGTTGAAACAGTACATTCGCTATTAATCAGGAACATCATTTTATTCATAAACATTCAAAAAGCCTTACGTATAAAACAGTGTGCTTCCATCCACCAATGTCCAATCCCACGAGTAGGCTGCCACTCTGACACCATGCAAGCCCATCCACATTCTGCCAGTACCTCCTAAACTAAGGACAATTCTCTGTGGGAAGGAAGCGTACTTTATTAATTTAGTTAGTGAGGTCAACCGTAAATGAACTGGCTGCAATGTAATATCAGTATATTAAGTTCATATGAGAAAAATCATAAATACCTCTTCCAGTTTGTCATTCAAAATCACCAAATGAGATCCTTTGCTTGCACAGTCTTGTTTGGCATTCTTCCAGGTGTTTGGCATAGAGGAAAGCTGGTAGCAGGTGGACATGAATGTCCACCATCCTTGGGGACACCTTGAGGCATTTTGTTCTGCTCAGGAACATGCACAGGACAGGACACATCAGGACAAGAGGGGACGGGACAAGACAGGTCAAGAAAGGACAAGACGGGACAGAAAACAAGGACATAAGACATTGCAAAACAGGACCGGAGAGGACAAAACCAGACAGAGGACATAAGAGGAGGCAGCACAGGGTAGGAAAGTAGAGGAGAGGAGAAGACAGGAGAGAAGACAAGACTTGATGATGGCACTAGATGAAAAGTCAGAGGATCACCAAAGTCAGTCTTTATACTGACTGAATGACATTGCCTCCCCTAAAAATATATGAATTAATACAGGTTTCAAAAAACAAACTCACGCATTTCAAGTTCCTTTATCTGATTTTGTTGTTCGATGACCGTCTGGTTTAACGTCTTCTTGTCTTCGATCAGGCGGCTGTTACTTGCCTGAAGCTTTTTCTTTTCCTTTGCCAGTTGAGGTTTCTCTTGAACCAGTTGGTCTCTCTCTCGAACCAGTTGGTCTCTCTCTCGAACCAGTTGGTCTCTCTCTAAAATCAGGACTCCCATGTCACCAGCTGACATCATGGTGGAATTGCCAATCGTGACGTTGTTAGAACACCCAACTAGAAAGGGAAACAGATGAGAAGTTTGTGATCCCTGATGTTTCTCACTTAAAGGGACTGTTTGTAACTTCTTAAACGTATAGATCAATCCGGGTCGATGTCCCATGCGCGCTCGCGTGTGGCTACACTGTTCAGACAAGACTCCAACACAAACTACACGGAAGCACCAAAACCGCAAAGTTTTCTCTAGTGAAGCCCATCTTGCAAAACAGTGTTGGCCGCGGTCGGAGGACGCAGGGGAGACCGTAGCTTTGGTCTCTAGGGCCGGAGTCTCTGCTGTGCTCTGCTCAGCTGCCTGCCTGCCTTCACTCACACACCGCACTCGTTCTCGCTTGCTCTTTCGCTCCGCTCACACGTGCATGCGCGCACACTGCAAACTGCAGAAGAGTTAGTTAAGCTTTGAGAATATCTAGTAAATGTACATTGGACGTTTATGCAGAAATAAATAGTGCAGCTCCTCCAGACCAACTGTACTTAGCTCCACCCTCTTGTGTAACTAGCGTTTCTAGAAAAAACAACATGGTGACGGCCAAAATGTCAAACTCCAATGGGTGTCCACTTCTTATACACAGTCCATGGTAAAATGTTACAATTGACAAATATCTGTAAGAATTTATTACTGAAAATGGTGTTTGTTGTCATTTTCTGGTGCAATTCTTATTATTGTGTCTACCTTGCTACCCACAACATGATAGAAATATATACAGTACGTTTACATTTTCCCCTGTTTGCCAAATGGGTTTTCATTTGCCAGACAGAAGATCCACTTCCTTTTCTTTTTGTGGTGACATGTGGAAGGTGGGGGCTGATACTCACCAGCTAGTAGTCGAAACGAAACATTGAGAGCGGCCTGTAGGATGCACAGCAGGCCAAAGCTGACTCCCACCAACCTGTAGATTTTTGACCCTCCTACAGGTAAAAACACACATACCACTCAACATAACTAAAAATACAGTTGTATTCTGATCTCTGTGGATTACTGGTGCATATTTTAGCACTTTTTCCAACTGTGTATTTTATCACTGTGTGTATAATAACCAACTTAAACCAAAGAACAGAGAGACTTACAGAAGAATAAATAGACTATACTGAGGTTTTGCAGAAGAGATGACATCCTCAAAAACTAAGAGGAATTGTTTATATTTAAAGATTTCTCTGAAAATTCCTAAAATATCACTGATGTAAATATGAGTTGAAACCTTGTATTTGATGACTTGCTGCACCTAATCTTTAACTTTTACAGTAAACAATTGAAAGGAGACACTAGTACTATACATGTGCATATTTAATGCACCGTCTTTATGAAAGTAACTCACTAGAGAGGCTAACCAAAATGTGACTCCTTTATTTAAGTAAAAGTACTAATACCACACTGTGCAAATACTCCACTACAAGTAAAATACCTGCATTCAGAATTAAAAGAATGTATGTCAGCAAAAGTTACTTAAATCATTCAAAGAAAAAGTACTGATTGTGCAGTAAAATGTTCAGTGTTTTACCATTATGTATGATGTTTCTGGATTAATATTACTGCTGCATTAATGGGTATGTTGCATTTTACTACAGTAGATGTTTTTTAACTCCTTTATATACTGTTGGCTAGTTTAATCTACAGCAATGCATCATATTCTATAAGGTCATCATGTGTTAGTGTTGCTTTCCTGTGAGAACAAAGTATCTCGAAAAAGTCAACTGTTCATGAGGTCAAAAAACAGCCCTGTTTTCAGTTCAGATGACGCATTTTCCAGCTGATCCAATATGCTTTTTAAATAGTTTATTTAGCTTAAGAAGTACAATAATTTTCTCAACACATAGGGGAACACTTGATCCTTCAGTTTATCACAAACATTAAAAATCAACACATCAATCAATCAACACATTAACACATCTGAGAAGTAACTAATAGGTCGTTTTGGTCTTAGTCAACGAAGATTTCTTTTGTTGATTGGTCAATTTCTTATGCTTTTTCATTCTGAATGACTTATTTCCAAGAAACTTATGAGCACATCTCTGGTAAACACAAGATTTCACAATCTGATTTGAAAGCAAGGGACTCTCGACAGCATTGTAGTATGTAAAGGTAGGGTTGGCAATCTTCAGAAACCACCAAGAGTACACTAGATGTTAAAAATGATCCAACTGAAAAACTGAGCCCAGTTTTGCCAGCTGAAAATTAATCTTGCCGACTGATTATGTTGCAATGCAAAAATAAAAGTTGTGTCACCAATCACAGAGTTTAGATGACAACAGAAAAGACAGTATTGACTAAACCAATAAAATCATTGGTGTACAATAACTGTCAAATATTCCTCCAAATTTCCATTTTTCACCTGCAGTAAACAAACTTTCAATCACCCTGAGCTTCAACACTCTGTGAGTGTGTTGAAGCTCTTTCTTTGGGAAAAACATATGGGAAGTCATGCTATTTATGTGTCTGGTTTATTGGTAACAAAACAAAAGAAGAAAGAAGAACTTGCTATTCAGCATCAGCAGATTCATTCAGGAAATTGTGTTAAAGAGATGAGGCAATAACTCCGTGTTGAATGACAAGGGATCACTGATCAAATAAGCTGCAAACGCCACTGCTAACTGTTGTAGGCGATGCCGAGGGGTTACGAACACCAATATGAAGCTGACATTCTTGTTTTTTAGTGAAATTTATTTAGAGGATTGCCATGAAATTTGGTACAACCATTTATGTTCCCCTCAGGATGAATTGTAATAGCGTTGGTGATCCATTGAACAGGTAAAAATTTCAATTTCTGCAATACTTTGTTTTAAGACCAAATACCTTCAAAACTATTTTTAGATATATGTGAATGTACAACAGATGTTTTCATGTTAAACAACATTATTTTACTGTCTCTTTGACATCCCATGTGTTGACAATATTATTTAAAGCTCTGTTAATTAGTGTTAAGAACACTTATTAATAATCTTTGCACACAAATTATTGTATTTTTGCCTGTGTCAACTTGCCAATTACCAATACCAATTTTCAACACCAAAGTGAGTTCTAATAATACAAATTTGACATTTTAAAATATCTGAGTCTTGGTCCTCAACTGATTTCTAACTCATTCTATCTCTAATTCTCCACAAAGGGGAGCTGTGTGCATTCATCATTAGTGAAGACACTGTTGAGCCTCACTGCATGTCCCCACACAGGGTGACATCAGGGCGGAAAATAGAATCCTTTTTACCAAAGAAAGAGGATCTTCTAACTTCCTTACTCCAAAAATACATCAGCTAAATGTTGCGTCAGCCTCATGATGCAGAGACTGAACATTGTATGTTGAACTCTTCAGCAAAGTACTTTCTTTAAACACTGTCATGGGATTACCAAAAGTTTGCATTTCCTCAGATATTTCATTAAATTCATTTGATGGTAGTTTCTTATAAAAACAGCATTCACACACCATATCACTCAATACCACACTATTTTATTTCCCTTATGACATCCTGCATTAAAAGTATTTAAAGCAGGGGTCACCAACCTTTTTACCCTCTCAGAGCTAATTTGACAAAATGAAAGTGGCCGAGAGCTACACACAGCGCCACCAAGTTGTACATCACCAATAGCAGACATACTTTCTGTATTACTTTCATGGTCCTATAATAACATAAAAGGATAACAGGTGAAGGGCTTTTCGTTTCGTTAGGATGTGCGCCACTGAACGAAGCCTTTGTTGCTGCGTTGGCTTCCTTTGCCAGCTTGGTAAACAGAGACTTTTGTCCTTTAAGCGTTGTTTTCAGCTCCTTTACCTTCTTTGTTCGTAAACTGCTACCAGGCAGAAAGTCCCATGAAAAAATGCTGTGAACTTTGGTGAAGTGGCGCTCAACGTTACATCTTTCACCGACTGACACGCTTGCAACGCAAATGAGACACACATTTTGTCATTACCCATTCCTCATTAAAATAGTATATTTTTTGCTTTTTATTGGCATGGCTATTTTCTGCGGTCGTTGTCAAATCTGGTGTACGCTTGCTGGTCTGCTAGCATCGCCGAATGTTACTGCAGCACTGATGTCGAGAAATTTTAAAGCAGCGCAACTTGTTTAATTGTCGACTGATTGGCAAGTAATCATTTTGTGTCAGAAGGGGGCGTAATGTCTGTGAATTTGATTGGATAGAAATTTAAACTGGTTTACAATGTGACTTTGTGTTACCACATTTATGTCCATATTATTTTAACCTTTAGTGAGCCACTCAAACACAGGTAGTGAGCTACTGGTAGCTACAAGACAAGACAATACACACACAAGTTGGATATGTGACTAGATAAAATGACATATAACATGCACACTGACTCCCCACAGTTGCTCTAAATAGGTCAAATTTGCTTCTAAGGCACGTTTCATTGAGCTGTATCTCAAAGTGATTCAACAAATGAACCCATAAACACACATAGCTAATTAACAGACACAGATACATTATAATACCTTTCCTTCAGGTGTATATAATGTTTAGAACAGTAAAGATTAGGTGTGTGTGAAACACTTCAGAAGTCAGAGGCCACACCAATAGTTTAGGAAACCTAAAATGAAAATATAACAGAAAAGTGGAACAGAAAGAAGCACAAGAAATCAAAGCTCATAAGTCAAAAAACAATATTCAGACCTGGATGGCAATTTTCTCTCTTCTCCAAACTGTTCCTCCCTTCATCAGCTGGTGAATTGACGTAGAGTTCCATGTCCATTTCTTTGACAGAGTTGAATCATGTGTTAAGAGATGGCAATGTGCTGTCCTACAAAATGTAGGCCTACTATATACTTGGTGGGTGTGTAGATAAATTCATCATTGCCCATCTATGGATACCAATTTCCCAATGACAGTTGTGTCATCAAACCACAAATGACCGTTCAGTAAACTCTATTGCGTATTCAACCTGAACCAAACATTTAGTGTCCGGATGCCCTCACTCACAGGAAGTCATGATTGTATTATAGATAAGAGATCATTTCAAAAGCAAAACTCTGTTGTTAAGGTCATCAGGTTCACTGACAATTCCAGTGAAAGATAGCTTGGTTTAGAAAGTGATCAATTTGATGACACTAACAACAAAGCCACGACTAATTGTTTAAGCCAGCGCAAAAGGTGTTACAGATGCAGTTCTACACTACCCTATTACCCGGACAAAGATAAGCTAACGTTAGGTAATGATATGCCAACTGAATGCAAACAAAACCTTGGCTAATATTTTGGCTAATTTGTGTCTGACTGTTTATTATATACGTATATAACATTTCGTCTTTTGAATCTTATTCGCTGCGTAGTGTTTACTGTTAGTTGAGCAGTTCTTTGACACTTGCAGTAAACAGACAGCGAATGGCACTCTCGCCCTTTATCCTTCAAAAATGTCCGACTTGCCGTCAGTGACGTCACATTCCCATTCCCTATTATGAAGCACTTTGTAAAATCAATTTCAATATGAGCTGTTGAGTTTGTTTTGGAATCGTTCCCCAGTGATATAAAAAATACTTAAAGCAACTAAGACCTAGAAGTTTAATCTTCAAAGGATGGTGTCACAGATGTCACGTTCATGTTTCCTTTAAGTCAAGTGATTTCTGGAAATTGCACAGCAGTTATGGTTTACAAATTGAATCCGAGCAACGAAAACACTTTCCGTCTTGAGTTTGACTATTTTACTCAGTGTACAACAAAGTGGTGGAAGAGGCATATACAAAATATATATACTGGAAAAACAAAGTTCGGAAACTTGTGTTTGGTCGATTATTTCTCTGTTGTTACAATGCTAATTGGCATTGTATTTTACATCGTTGGAAAGCCTGTTTATTTACCTTCGCAATGATGTCCAACTTGTAAGGATCATGCATTTGTGGGATGAGCAGCACAGCTGATTATGTGGGTAGCGCCCAAGAAAAATTTGCCAAAATGCTCCGTCAATGGTAAACAGTGTATTCTCCTGTTGGTATTGACTCTTGTTTTGAGTTGTTTGGTGGATTGGATGATTGAACTGGATTGGATGAAACACAAGTTTCCGAACTTTGTTTTTCCAGTTTATATATGTGATATATTCATAGAGACTTTCTAACTTCTAACTTTCTAAATAGCAACTTAAGGAAAATGTAAAGGGAAAATCAGAGTCCACACAGTTTAAAAATTAATAAAAAAGCTCTGTTCTCACTGAATACAGACATACAGTAAATGAGTCATTCTCTAATTGGGGATAAATTCCATGTCCTTTGATGATAATGATATTTTTTCTAACTGTTTTCTTCAAAAATATAATATTTTACAGATTAAGGGAAAGCATATTATAAGATCAGACACACATTTTGTACACACTATGTTTAATTTAGATTGAAATTGTCATGATGTTCCTAAATAGAGAGTTTTTGCAATGTCCATTTTTTCAACTGAGTGGCTCTTAGCCTCAGAATAATGATTTTAAATCATTAAAGTTAACGTTATTTGTTTATTATTTAAAAATTCTGAATACTTTATGACTTTACTTTCACATTTAAATTATATAAATATCTCAGTGTATTAATATCTGCAAAAGTTCTGCCAACTATGTTACTAACAGAGCATCCCCCTGCAACTAAGATATGGTTTGTTCCAAAACCATGTGACCAGCATCACAGGATGTAATTTCTCTGTCCTCTCATTTTTTAAAATATTTTATCTGTAATAACGCATTGTCAAGGAGCATATTAATTGACTATCAAACGATGTTGGGTACATTGTTATGGTTTACAATTCTTTTATGATTTTAATTAAAATATATGTTGAAATTTAAGCTTAACCTGATAAAGAAAATGACATGTTGTTAGCCATGCTAGGCCCACCATAGAAAATTCTGGGCAAAAATAGGGAAATTGTCAAATATGTTACTTGTCAATTAAAAAATGTACATATTACACTGAAGGAATATTTTAACTTAAACCCCTAATGTTTTTTTTGAGAAAGCACATTGCCGTACAGTAAAAGTACATTTTAAGACAAGCTACATGAGATCCCAAATTGCTATATGTCCTATGACAGATGACAACTGCTTGAATCATTATAAACTGATCAATGAAATAGAATGCTGCATTCAAGGCAACATAAAAGTGTTGTTATGCAATGGCAAAAAACTTAACAATGGAAAAGATAATGTTCAAAGATCAAAGTAAGGTGCAACTGAAAGTGTCTGTGGTCAAAGGGAATGGAAACACTGCTGTATAACTGAGCGCAGAGATACGTATCCTCCACCCACACCACAGCAGACACACTCACATCGTGCAGATCATACATCTCAGGTCATGATGCTTTCAGCTTGCCTCTGCCATTTTGAACTCGTCCTGCGGCCCTTGTGTTCATCTTTAGTGTAACCTTCCACAGTGTGTGTGTGTGTTGGAGAATGATTTGGCTTACTGGACTTAAGGTGCTGTTGTGGGTGACTTTGTGTGTGTCGTCTACCAAGGAAGAGAACGGTTAGTAAACAGATTTTTATATGTGGACTTCTTCACACTTTTTTGTTTTCTTGGTACAAGATGCTGGATACATTAAGGGGTATTCTTATAAGACACAAGTAATACTTCAATAATTATACAGTTGACCAAGTTTCGTCTGAACTGCTTTAGCTTGTTAAAATCAATTGTCTGTTAGTTGACACTGGCTGAAGGGAAACCAAGCTTGGATTTATGAGTATAGTCTATAAAAAGCCTATAAAGTATCATTATAGTGTGACTTACAAGCTGTTGTTTATAAATATAAAGTATATATTCTATATATATTTTGTTTTCTTGATTTATTTATAGTAATTGCATGTATTAAAGATGGTGTTGTGTGTGTTATATGCTCCAGGAAAACCACAACTTGGGGGTTTTACTTTTCGGTATTTGTACGTATTAAACAAACAAGGTATATCATTTTATTTAGCAACCTTTAGAGGTGCTGATAGGTGGATTTTGTTACCTTTGGACAGAGCCAGGCTAGCTTTTTATTCCACAGTTTCCATACTAAGCATAGTAAGCGAAGATAACCGGCTACTGGCTGTAGACGTATATATACTGGACAGATAGAGAGTGGCATCAATCTTCTCATCTAACATCTCAATATGAAGGTGATTAAGTGTATTACCCAAAATGTTGAACAATTCCTTTAATCTATTTAAAGTAAATCAATGATTTTGTAAGATTAAAAGAAGCTGCAAACTGCCTAATAACTATTTTGTTTCCTTTGTGCTGTAGATACCTTAGAGGTGCAAACCATCACCAACAGAAACATCACTCCTGCCAGAGGCTCATCGGTCAAACTATCCTGCATTGCATTATATGACTTTGAGCTCTACGGCAGTCTGCTGCGTGTTGGATGGTATAATTTCACTGACTATGAGCTGACTGACCCCCGCAAGTACTTCACCACAGTAAACGAGACGGTCTCTGATGACAACCGGAGACGCAGACAGGTCGTGACAGAGATTCTCAACCTGACACCAGAGGACAACGGCCAATATCAATGCCAGGCTCGATGTGATAGTGGAGAGACGTCAGTGGGACATTACATCCAGATCACTGTCCAAGGTATTGTCGTGAGGAGGAAAATTACATTATCTCTCATTAATGTAACTTTGAACTTTAAGTAGACTATGTTTTGACATCAATATCCTCGGCTCATGAATACAATTTTGTCGGCTCCCAAAAAGCAATTAATCTGAAACAGGGAAATAGTAAAATACACTGGTATTAAACCATGTTACAGCTCGGCCTGTCCACCACTTTGGTACTGTGACTGAAATATATCAACAAGTATTTAATGGATTGCCATGAAATTTTGCACATGCATTCATGTTCTCCTGATGATGAATCCCATTTACTTTCTATATTGCTCCTGTAGAATGTATATTATCTTTCTTAAAGGAACAGTTTGTTGGATTTAGCGACCAAGTGTTGGATTTGCCAAACGTGTAGGAGAACTACGGTGGCCGATGTGAAAACACGAATGTCCCTATCTAGGGCCAGTTGTTGTAAGAGTTACGTAGGTCATTTGGAGGAGATCCAGTGTTTAGTGTGTACGTGGGAAGTGAGTGGTGAAGCAAGAGAGAGAGAGTGGCAGCGAATGTGTGAGGGTGAACAAGTGAGCTAGTAAGACCACAACTGTCTTGTGCTCCACTAGCTCCACAAGTGAGCTAGTGGAGCACGAGACAGTTGTAGTTTGTGCATGAATAAATGCTTCAGCCCCTCAAGAACAATAGAGGTTTCCTGTGTCATGTTTACCGGCGGCTGAGTGGAGTGACGGGGGGGTTAACGCTAGAGCAAGTAACGTCATCGACTCCGGCCCAAGCAGGAAAAGTTAACAGTGTTAGGTTTGTCCGTTCTGGGCTACTATAGAAACATGGCGGTCGGCTCCATGAAGACGGCCCGCTCCATGTAGATATAAATGGCTCATTCTAAGTTAATTTATACACTAAAGAAAACATACTTATTATTATTATATTCCATTTCTGCCAATAGATATACACACTGTTCCTTTAACTAGATACCGTGGAAGGAAGGCGATTTTATACTCTATACTATAGATGCTCACTGACGCCTTGTTCTGCTCTGTTATGTTCTCTTGCAGGTAAATCATCTGACTGAGTAGGATCTGCTCACACAGGAATCAAATCTTCCAACAAGTTGAGTGCACCAGGCTCTATTTTCCAAAAGCATCTTGAGACAAACTTAATTTTTCTTCTATTTTACTGTATAAGTGAATGAAATAAATTGAACAATGATGAAGTTTAACAATGTCTTTTTTTTCCTTTTTATGTTTCATCATCTATTGTCAGCAGATCAAAGATCGACAATATGACTAGACGTTAGCCAAGACAACTAAGGTTACTTAGGTATAAATTAGTGACTTCTTAGCATATAACAATCCAAGCAGTAGTTTTAATACTTTATTTAACATCATCATCAAATTGTGTTATCTGCTGATTACTAAAATTTCTAATAACAGGGAAGAAACATCTGGTCCAGAAATTATTTCATATTAATAATAGAGGCATGCTGGATTTTACACATTGTATATAATAATGTCTAACGGTGCAGACTATTGGCAAAACAGAAACATGAATCCTAATTTGGATATACTGATATTTACATTAGGGTGGGTGATATGATGATATGTATGTTGCAAAACCATATAAATGTGTCAACCATCAGATATTTTGCCATGTATGCATTAGGTTGTATTATTTTGTGAATATTGTATTTTTGTAAGATTTTGAATAAATGTAATGAAGTACCCTGCTTGGTAACCCTTTATAATAACCATCATTAATAAATAAATTAAACATTAGTTAATAGTTTTGTTAATGTTAAAGAATTACATGATAATAAATAATGTTTGCTAATTATTAATAACTCTATAAATTGTCAGTTTATTGTTGCACACATTATAAAATAACATCAGTTGCAACTTTACAATAACCATTCAGATGTTTATAGATGGTTTACAAACCAATTATTAACCATTCACAAAGTGTTAACTATCTATCAAAATAATGTTTATAGATACTTTACATAGTATTTATTAACATTTAACAAGGTATTATAATACTAAGTTGCAACTTTATGATAGCCACCCAAATAATCTTTATATACTCAATATTAATATTTAGATAGTATATAAAACGTTATACTGTGTGCAACAATAAACTTTGAATAAATAGTAATAATACTAATATAGTCAGAATATAATTGATATCTCTTATCAGCGATGATACAATATATAACTTATAAACTTAATATTTCATAGTACACAAACTGATAAAATAACATAAATTATAGCATTACTAATAGTTAGTAAACATTATTAATCAGTATTTCATTGTTAACAGTAAAATAACTATAAACTCAAGTTTAGTTAACTATCAATTTACCATTCATTAATAATGGTAAGTCAGGAATCTAAATTGCTGAATTAGCCAAAAATAGACATTCTTGTGGACAGTAACAAACGGGATAAGAGGTTGCAGATGATGGATGATGATGATGGATGGATGTATTATACAATACATACAGGATTTGGTCAATATTGCCCACCCCTAATTTACATCAGGACAAACACAGGATTGCAAAATGATTTGGCTCTGTGCCCAAAGTCAAAATAATAATAATAATAATAATAATAATAATATATGCAAGGATTATGTCACTGGACTGTTGTGTCGAGTGTGGAGAGAGCTTCTGCAACAACAATTCAACGGAGAAAACAAACTCTTTAAGTACCTGCTGATTTGCCTGTGTAGATACTGATTAGATGCATAATGGCTGATTGTGTCAAGGTGTGAAAAGCCACAGCAACCATCAACAACAACATTTGTATCGAGGCCGCAACTTGTTTGTAGCACTCTGAGCAATCCGCCCTCATTCAATTTCCTTATCACTACTGTTTGAGATCACAAAGCCACAAACTCAGATTTTCAAATCACATTTACCAATGATGATAATCCCCACAAAACATGATGAGTCCTTACTTGCTGTAGTAATTTTGATTGAGAACCAATGTTTTTTATTATTTGTGCAAATCATTTAATTCAGCACACGATCATTGATTGCAACTGTTGAAAAGCCATAACAACTGAAACATATGTTTGTTTTTCATCACACTAGCTGGCTATAGAGGCCAAACCACAGGACAGGAAACTGCATCGGTTACAGTGTACGGTTTCGAAACTATGTTTAAACTAACACTCACGTATTCAGGTATGTCTTCGTTCGTGGTTTTCTATCTGTGTAAAAGGACGTCTGAGTGCAGTTAGTTGGAACTTCACAATTCTGTTTCATAAACAGTTTGTCCCTTTGACCCTGATCTGAGAAGAGTTTCCAGTTTTACATTAAGGGAGATTAGAATAATAATTTGTATCTATAACCGCTGCGTGGCTCTAGTGATGGAAATGTCAGACTGTTGATCCACCACTTTGGTCCAGAACTTAAGCAGGACATTTTTTAAAAACATTCATGGTCATACGTGGATACATTTGTTTCCTTTCGCACAAGTGTATTATAGTTTTAGATTTTCAATTTGTTTTCATTTTATATTAGTTTTGACTTTTCAATTTCATTTTAGTTTATTTTTAGTTCGTTTTCAGAGTGCGTTTGCTAGTTTTAGTTTAGTTACAGTTTTTCAAAATGGTTAGTTTTAGTTTTTATATATTTAGTTTTAGTTTTAGTTTGTTTTTGTTCGGGCCAGGTATAATGTCTCAGAAGTATGTAGCTACATATACATACAAAATACATGGTTGGAGAACAGTGTAGGATGTTAATGTTTAATGTTTAGCCTTTGCGCTACTTTAGTGAAGCAGTTCTAGCATAGCGCCATGTCCTTGAATGTCAAGTCCGTTCAATTTATATGGTTCAATGTCACGAAATTTGACGAAAATTCATGCCATCTCCTTTTTTCGGTAGTAATATATTAAATACTACATTATTAAAAACTAAAACTGAAATTAATTTACATTCATTTTTATTTTATTTATTTTGAATTATCAGCCCGGCATGTTGTTAGATTGCATTAAGGTGTACCCTTTGTCCCCCTAATACAGATTTAATAATGTTGTATTGACTTGCATTAGATTTTACAGGAGTTTATGATATATTGAATACCCCACTGTGAGTTCTAATTTAAAGAAAAACACTTTTTACCTTCCGTATAAATGTCAAACAAGGTTGCTTGCTTTAAATGTACATGTTGGGTTGTTTTACAATGTAAATCTTTCATAACATGTTTAAAATGCACTTGGTCAAACCTCAAATAGCATTTCTAAGAAGTGCTGAGAGGTACTGCCAACTCCCTCTGTTGTGCTTATCTCTCTATGAGAGTTTCACACCTTCTTTTCTATTTGTGCTTTTCTGCTGAAAGTGTTGCACAGAAGGTGAACAGCGGGTGACAGACTCACTGAACAGGAAGCCATATTCAGAGCATGTTCGACACAGCGCCTCAACCGATTCACACAACATGGTGTCATTTAACAGTACTTGTATTTCTCACAAGTGTGATGTATATATCACCTCAAACAATGAGCGGAGGATGCTGCTTTTTCTTTTAGGCATTTGTGCAGCAGTGTTTATATACAGTATCACAGAAACTGCAGGCTTTCTGCTCAAGAGACATGCTGCTTGTCGGCGTTTGTGTGCTTCAAAAAGGCAAAATGTAAACCTTATGTTCTTGTCAAATCATTTACTTCACAAGGGATCCTGCTAATGGATGGTTGTAGCAACATTTGTGTGTTTTACTTTCATTCACTAGCATTTTGAAAGACTTCTAACCAGCGGATGTTTGAATCAAAATACAAAATCATCGATACAATTGACATCAATGCATAAATTGGTACTGCAAGTATATCTGACGGATAGTTATGGAATGAAATGTCACTCCATAAGTGGACAGAAAATGTCTGAGTAACAATTTATTGATTAGGAAATTTTTTGTGCCCTCAAAATGAGCATTGTTACTGTATTTTGGAGCCATTAGTCTCTGATACTGTATCGGGGCTCTGCTATGAGCCCACTGACTGTACAGGAAGGTTATGAAGAATAACCATCATGAGTCACTGATAGTGGCTGATAGACTGATAAAAGGACACAATATGGATAATTCTCTACATTGCCTTCCCAGCTAACCTAAGCTTGTATGCACCGCGAACAAACAGCACACTCCTCTGGATGACTTGTGTAATGTCAAACTTGTCATATATACTGAATATATTACTCTTATGAAAAAATAATTTGCTAATACATTAGTGAAATATTATCAGCCGATGGCTACAAACCTACTAATTGTAAAATACTGCTGTTGATTTTGAATGTCTTTTTAGTATGGACCATGTGGAAGTGACATTTGATATTCAGTAGAAACATCCTAGTAGCCTAATGGTTAAGACACATAGCTTATAACCACAACACCTCCTATTGATGTTTTCTGTCTCTTTATATGCAGTAAACTATCACATAAAGACATAAATGCCAAAATGAGTATCATGAAAAAACGCACATCTGTAATTTCTGTTTTTACTTTAAAGTTTGTCCAGGAAAAAGACCAGCTGGAGATCAGATCTGACAATCATCGTATGATTTTAAGACACTTGGAAACCACCTAAAATTTTAATATCTTTATTTTGAAGAACACGATGTTGATATATGTAAGATTATTATGTGCCTCTGTGGTTTACTTTTTAGAGTTAACCATTATTTTAAAATAGGACAATAATCAGGATGTAACACTGTGAGCATATTTTAGACAAAGTGTGAAATGACACAATGCAGGTGAAGACTTTTTGCAAAAAAAAATATAGAGAGGCAAAGGTGGCGAAATTTTTTAAAAATAATTTATACAAAATTAAAAGTACTCATCTCGTCCAAAATAATCCCATTAACAGGGGAATTAACGGGTAGAGAAATTATACTGGAGGTAATCAAAATGCCTGTTTGTTCACAGGAGAAAGAAAGTTTGAAGGCTCAAAGAGAACTTCTCCTGGTGATGCAGGCTGGTCAAAGTTTGACAAAGGCTACGAAATGAGTTGAAACTGATTCATCACTGAATACCACTCACTGAGATTCACTATTCATCCAGCTAAGGTCCTTACAGAACAATCAGGCTCCCGTTGGCATTTTTGTGCTTCAATGTTCATATAGTTCCACATATTTCCACCTGTGAGAGTCCCAGTGCAACACTGTCCTCATCTGTTGGTGAAGGAGCAAAATACATCAGTCAATAAGGCATTCCTCATGAATTGACGGATTCAGAAACAGCAGCCAAAAGCCACCTCGGTAACGTTTAGGCTACCGAGTCCTGCAAGGAATATAATATTTTTTTGCCATCCAATGTCAACCAGACATTTTTAGTGTCATGTTTGTCCACACGATGTATGAGGTGACACACACAGTCCAAGAGACGGATCAGGAGCTCTGCGATAGGCCGGGCTTGGTGAATTTGCTCTGCAGGAACACTCTGGGAACACAAAGCCCCTCCTTTTTGTTGACCGTCTCTCTCAGGACGTAGTCGTTAGAAACAGACTGGAGGCCTGTCTCCGCAAACAGCTCAGCCAGGAACTCTGGAAGAAGATGAAAAAAGACGCTTCAAAATGAGGAAACAAAAGGAAGGTGTACAATTCACATAATAAATGATTGAACTGTTGAATAATTAAATCAAGAACTTGCGGGTGGCTGTCTTTATACTATTTTTATATACACCACCCCTGAGGCAGACAAAGATCTGTTAGCTCTAGAAGTAAGTGTAAACGAGCTTACTGCTAGTTGCAAGCTCTCCACTTTTGACTATGAAGCAGACCAACAAGTATTGAAATCTAAAAGTGGTTACTGTAGTTGAAAATCGTTTTAGCTGCTTTTGTTGTGGACAAAAAGTAGTTAAAATATCTATCAATCCATCAATCCATCAATCTATCTATCTATCTATCTATCTATCTATCTATCTATCTATCTATCTATCTATCTATCTATCTATCTATCTATCTATCTATCTATCTATCTATCTATCTATCTATCTCAATGACACAAACAAACATACAAATGACTTTCCGGAAGTAATTTACTGACCTTTAGAGAAGAAGTAGGATCTGGTTCCATCTTGGCGGACGTAGAAGTTCTCCCCCAGCTTGCTGCCGGCTTTAAATCGGAGCATGGCGTGGTCGTTCAGGCCGTAGTCCCTGAACAGGACGATGCCTCCGGGCTTCAGCACCTTAAAGCCACATATGTTACATGCACCATTTGAACCTGCTTGTGGGCTAACGAAACATTTATTTGTACACACACTAGATTGTGTGTATATTAGGCATGTATATATGTGATTGTGTATTTTAGGGAGAAGAAAACTCCTAACGTCACTAAGAACTTTTTTCCGAAGGAACCCCAGAGTGAGTTTTTCCCCCTGGCTGTCTATGCACTTACCCTGCTGATGTTCTGCAAAACCAGCTTCATCTTGTCAGGGTGGACGGCTGACAGGACAAAGATGAGAGTGATGACATCCACGCTGCCCTCAGGCACATTTTCCCTCAGATCATCTTTAGTTAAGTCGCACTGGAAGGCACAGCAGCGTTCAGGGCAGTACAGAGGATTTTGCTGTCGACAGAAGGCAGATAAAGTGGTTTTATTTCTATTATCATTACAGCATTGTGTCATTATTAAGACATCAAATCATCCAGCAGAACTGGTCATCAGCCAGCAGTATGAGACTTCTCAGTGAGTGTAAAGCTATGTGTCACTAGACAAGAGCCTGGAGCTCAGTTGACTGTCAAAAGTGAAAAAAATATTAGATATAGATTTGATGGACAGATATCTTACTTTGACAAATTCAACAGCTCGCGGTGAGAAGTCACAGGCGTAAACAAAGATGTTGAGGTCGTCCTCCAGCAGAGGGAAGATGCAGTTTCCTACACCGCAGCCGGCCTCCAGCAGCACCAGCCTCTGGGACTCAAACTGCAAACCAGGCAGGACAAAGACATAACTAACGAATGACCACAAATATCAGTTTATTCATGTCTGACCCTGCACAGCTCCAAATGATGGGAGCTTGAGTAATAACACTTTGATCCAGAACTGAAACTTGTTTTGCCAACTGTGTTTTGAAAGGAGCAAGTTGAGAAATGCATCTTTTGTAACTGGATCACCCCCTATTCCACAGCTTTCCTCCACAAAATTCACAGTAGTAAGTGTAAGTTGGAAATGGAAGGAACTACATTGCTGATTGATGGATTATTTATATGCCGAAATTATCTGGAGACCTGAACGCTTTTTGCTATATCTCATGTTATGTTCTATCAAGTTTTGTAATTTTGTGGATGAGCAAAGTCTCATAAAAATGCATATTTTTTATTGAAGTTTGGCGAGATGTTTTTTTCCGAAACATGAAAAACCATATGCATCAGAGCTATTTTAACCCACAAGAAGAAATGACAGTTATACAACTCATTACTTAAAAGAACTCTTATGGTAAAATAAAAACAAGTGGGATTTAACAGGACGAAATCCGATACATGTTGGTCTCTTGTGATGTAACGTTTAGTGTTCTTGGTTTCCTCATGCACATACCATACGATACAACTTTATTGTCAGTTTGCACTGAAATTCATTTTTTTATTCTCATTATATTATGATTTTTTTCTCGTAAAGTTGTGACTTTATTCTCGTAATATTACAACTTTTTGTTCTCGTAAAGTTATAACTTTATTCTCATTATATTACGATTTTTTTCTGGTAAAGTTATGACTTTAATCTCGTAATATTATGACTTTTTTTCTCTTAAAGTTTTGACTTTATTCTCATTATATTACGACTTTTTTCTAGTAAAGTTATGACTTTATTCTTGTAATATTACAACTTTTTTTCTTGTAAAGTTATGACTTTATTCTCATTATATTACGACTTTTTTCTCAGAAAGTTGTGACTTTATTCTTGTAATATTACGACTTTTTCTCGTAAGGTTATGACATTATTCTCGTTATATTACAACTTTTTGTTCTCGGAAAGTTATAACTTTATTCTCATTATATTATGATTTTTTTCTCGTAAAGTTGTGACTTTATTCTCGTAATATTACAACTTTTTGTTCTCGTAAAGTTATAACTTTATTCTCATTATATTACGATTTTTTTCTGGTAAAGTTATGACTTTAATCTCGTAATATTATGACTTTTTTTCTCTTAAAGTTTTGACTTTATTCTCATTATATTACGACTTTTTTCTAGTAAAGTTATGACTTTATTCTCGTTATATTACGACTTTTTTCTCAGAAAGTTGTGACTTTATTCTTGTAATATTACGACTTTTTCTCATAAGGTTATGACATTATTCTCGTTATATTACAACTTTTTGTTCTCGGAAAGTTATAACTTTATTCTCATTATATTATGATTTTTTTCTCTTAAAGTTGTGACTTTATTCTCGTAATATTATGACTTTTTTTCTCTTAAAGTTTTGACTTTCTTCTCGAAATCTCAGATTTTTTCCCCTCAATGTGGCCCCATACCTCACTGCAAATGTTTTGTGGCTCCAGACAGATTTTTCTTTCTTTTTTTTTTTGCCTAAAATGTCTCTTTTGATAGTAAAGGTTGCTGCTCCCTGATGTAAGGGATCAGAAGAGATGCTGTTGGCCAGTCTGAGCATCCTCTTATTGTGATCTGCTCGAAAGTCGGCTGTCACAGGTTGGCCAATGATCTTGTACAGGTGTAACGTTACTCTCTCTCTCTTCCTCACCTCTCTGCAGGCCTTGAGCTCTTCAAACTCCCTGGTGGTCCAGTGTCTGTCCTTGAAGAAGTTCGTGGTGTTTCTTTTGTAAAACAAGTCCCAGTTTTTCTGAGCTTCTTTCTCCAACTTCATCAGTTTGAAGTCGGACACCAGAGGAGTCCTCTCATCACCTCTGAGTCTGTCCAGCTGCTCCTCCTGCTGGGTTGATAAACCTCTAGAGGTGTCATCTTCTTCAGGAGGAGTTGTTTTAACATCACCATGGAAACTCTCATTCTTAGACATGATGCTTTTAGAGCCTCTGTTGCTTCCCAGTTTCTGTCAACAACGTTACTACTTAATGGTTAATTCATAGGAAACAACAAGGTTTACAAGTTAAGTTATTTTCATTATAAAATACCTTAAAATTAACAAAGTTTTAAAAAACGTGCGCCTGGTTGCATTTGTGTCCACATTTGGCGTCCATGTTGTCCGTGAATGAAATTCGTCCGTGCTATTTGTTTCCTTTTCTTTCCATGGTTCCGCTGCTCTACTGAATTAAAATACATTACACATCATCACGTTATTATCTAATTTGATGTGTAGTAAATTTGTCAAAAAGCTTTTCAATATTTCATCTTAAATCCCGTATTCATAGTTGTTCAATAAATAGCAGATTATGTTAATTCAGTTTAAAGTGATTCACCGTTTTTCATTATTCTAAAGTCATGTTACATACATTGTACCCCTCTGTGTCTCCAATTTGTGATAAATGTAAATCAAATGATGGTACATTGCTGCATTTATTTTGGGACTGTCCATTAATTTATCAGTTTTGGACAAGATTTTTTTTCTTTTTTCTGGGGTTTATCAAAGCACAAATATAAATCACTTTAAAAAGCTATACAAAAAAGATATTTTTGGGAGGTATATACCTATATATATATACATATAGGTATATATATATATATATATACCTATATGTATATATATATATATACTCAAACATATATAAACATATATATGGTTGAGGTAGAGTTGTGATAAGGGTTATCTATTTTTTAACTCCGGATGGATATGTGGGTTGTAAATAAACTTGGGATGCTGTTCATATATTTAATTTAGGATGTAAATAAATCTGGGATAATTTATATATTATATTATCATTCCATGATATGTGAGTTATTAGAGGAGAAGTGAGAAAGGGGTAGGGAAACTTCTACCTACTCCTTTTCGGACACTATAACTCTTGTTTTGTTTGTTATTATTTTTGTATCTCTCTTTCATTCATTCATTCATAAATAAATTAGTTGTCGGTGACATTTGATAGCCGGACCAAAAAAAGCGAAAGAGGAAGTGTCCGGAAGTGACGTAAGGGATGTTTTGCTAACGTGTTAGCTACCAGCAGGCTAACTTTTGTTTATTTTATACTTCTTATTCTAATCGGCCCTGAAGTTGCACCTCAAAACTCGGATTTTTAAGGAATATATTTTACATAAATGTGAATATTCAACACGTGTATTCAAGCAATGAACGGGAGCACGAATCCGCTGCTGGACAAAGAGGAGCATGTGTTGAAGCTCGGAGAAAGCTTCGAGAAGAGGCCGAAGTCTTCCTTCCACACGATCAGATGTGAGTCTGTGATTATGTGGTGAATGTGGTCATTTGCATAGAAAGATATCGTCACACCCACTGCCTGCTGAAAGGCGACTGTGTACTCTAATGCAACTCAAGTTGTGGATAAGTAAAGTGGGCGTACTGCGATCAAGATGTTTGTTGTCACGCCGGTTATACTGGCACAAACGTTATATTACATTTATAAAAGGAAATACTTTGTACAAAGACATATTAATAACATATATTAAGAACATATACAGTATAAGATGTGTTTTTGTGTGAGAAGGTGTCGTATGAATTATCTAATTAGTGCTTAACTGCAGGTTTTGGACACAGATATGTTGATTCATTCCATTACTATCTATACTTGTTTACAAGTTGCTTGATGTGCACTTTGGCCAGGACACTGGTTATGTACAAGATGCGTGAATAAGGACCAGTAGCTTGATATAGAAATTAAAAAAACATAATCCACTCTTCTTGTTTGTGAGTGTGGTGGCAGTTTCTGTTAAAATAAGACACAAACCAACTTGTCTTTGAAGTAAATGTAATAAAAAAAGCATATATTAATAAGAAAAGCATCTGCAGATGGACTCACAAGCATAGCCACCTGATGAGTGGGCTGTGGCAAGTGAGCCTTGAACACAAAAACAGTCAGGCCTTTATACCTACTAATACAAAACACACAGATAAGTGCAGTCATGAAAAACATAGTAAAGTGAATTATTATCCACACACATCATTTTGGAAGTCAAAAAGAGAGAAGAAAGGGAGGAAGGCAGCATATACACTCACCGGCCACTTTATTAGGCACACTTGTTCAATTGCTTGTTAACACAAATAGCTAATCAGTCAATCACATGGCAGCAACTCAATGCATTTAGGCATTTAGACGTGGTGAAGACGACTTGCTGAAGTTCAAACCGAGCATCAGGATGTGGAAGAAAGGGGATTTAAGTGACTTTGAACGTGGCATGGTTGTTGGTGCCAGATGGGCTGGTCTGAGGATTTAAAAAACTGCTGATCTACTGGGATTTTCACGCACAACAATCTCTAGGGTTTACAGAGAATGATCCGAACAAGAGAACATATCCAGTGAGCGGTGGTTGTGTGGACGGAAATGCCATGTTGATGTCAGAGGTCAGAGGAGAATGGGCAGAGTGGTTCGAGATGATAGAAAGGCAACAGTAACTCAAATAACCACTCGTTACAACCAAGGTATGCAGAATACCATCTCTGAACGCACAACACGTCCAACCTTGAAGCAGATGGGCTACAGCAGCACCTGGTACTAGCACCGGCCACTTTATTAGGTACAAGGTGTACCTAATAAAGTGGCCGGTGAGTGTATAGCCTCTGATTGAGTGGAAGCGATTGCACCTGAGGGAGGCGGTTCCTTTCCAGACAGGAATGTTTGTTTTATCCTCCCTGCCTCAGGTGTGGTCATATGATCTCTTTCTATGGACTTTTAACAGGGATGCTTTTACATAGTTTGTCCATCAGAGTTTATTTTTAAGTGCAAAATGTCGCTATAAGTATATATCATGGTCACAATTCTTATCAAAAAATGTTTGTTGATGGCTGATACATCATTATTGGATTTTTTTGTTTCAAATATCAATATCAGCCTTAAAATCAATCATTGCTCAAGCTCCACATTGCGGTCTGACATCTGACAAGTTACAATAAATATGCAGTTTTATCCAGAAACTTTAAAAAATGCGTGGCAAGCCCATTCTTAATTTTTGGTTATTTTGCATTGTCTGCATTTGACCAGCACCTGACCCAGTTACACTGCTGCTCTGCATTGGACTTTTGGCTTTTGTCTTCTTGATTAACATCTACCCAACACCTTTCCTTTGCAGATGACTTCAAACCAGCATCTATCGACACAAGCTGCGAGGGAGAGCTACAAGTTGGGAAAGGAGAAGAAGTTACCATCACGTTACCTCACATTCCGGTGAGACTGTCTGTTGTTGTCGTCCTCTGGGTCACTGATTGTTTACCAGCCTGAGCAAAGTCTTTCTGTAAAGATAGCAGAGCAGGACATCTTTTATTTTCTTCCCCTGTAAGTGGTTACAAATTCTCGAATAGACACCTAAACTATTTCTCCAACCCATTAACTTTAATGCAATAGAGAAAATCCCCCAAAAACAAGCAAATGGAAATGTTTTGAAAATAATTATGTGAATTTCATTTTTTTGTGAATTAAAAAGATTGTTGTTTGAACTCCATGTTCCCTTATGATCAATCACTATGATAAAGAAACATTTCAATTTCAGACTATTGTTGTTCTTCCAGGGCTCCACGCCTCCGATGACGGTATTCAAAGGAAACAAGCGTCCGTACCAGAAGGACTGCGTGCTCATCATTAACCACGACACCGGGGAGTTTGTACTGGAGAAGCTGAGCAGCAGCATCCAAGTGAAGAAAACCAGGTGAGAGGTCAAAGATCTTAGACTTGTTTAATCTCACCAATTCCATTCACAACTTTTTAGTCGTGAGAATTTTATATTGTCTGTATTTTGTTAGATTTCTTTGGCTCCATCTTTTGGATGTTGAATATTACTACACTGATTTCAACAGAGATTTGCCGGAAAAAAAAGTAGTCTATGTATTTTGGGGTACAGACAATCGTTTAAATTAAACTTTCAGAATCTCCCCCCAAGAGGACATTCCTGCAGTTAAGACCCATTTAGATCAAGAAGAGCTGCTGAAGCTCAGAAAGGACTAACTGCAGGCACATCGTCTTTGTGTGCACGTTTCAGGGCGGAGGGCAGCAGTAAGATCCAGGCACGGATCGAGCAGCAGTCGGTTCGGTCCAGCCAGCCCAGCCAGCCCAGCGCTCAGTTCCGGGCCCCCACCAAACCCGGAGCCGGGGTCAAGACCTCTCCATCTCCTTCTAAAGATAATCCCTCCCCAGAGCCTCAGCTCGATGACATCAAGAGAGGTAAAGAGGTCCAGCCACGACCAGAGCCCAACATAATCATAACACATGGAACATTAACACTATATAAACATTTGTTAGCAGATATAAGGACATTTTTAAAGGGACAGTGTGTAGCATTTGGAGACATCTAGTGGTGTGGTTTCTTTGAGTGAAGCACACATTTTAAATGTCTATATGGCAGTCGATCATGTTCATTTAATTGTGGGAAGTCAAAATCGTGATCGTGATTAAATATTCGATTAATTTTTGCGCCCTACGTATGATGTTTTAACAAATATTAGGATGAAAAGATGAGTAAGGAAGGGATGGAACATTTAAAAAAGATGTGAACCCTGCTGACTCCACGCTGCCTCCTGCTGTTGGCAGAGCTGCGAGCGGAGGTGGAGGTGATCGAGCAGATGAGCAGCAGCGGCAGCAGCAGCTCCTCCGACTCAGCCAGCGCCTCGGGGAGCGGAGACGACAGCAGCGACGGCGAGCACGACGCCCCCCGACCGCTCAGCCAGACCTCACCCAGCCGCCTACCCATGGCCAACGGAGGAGCCGACCGGCAGCAGCAGGGCAACAACCAGCTCATGAACACACTCCGTGAGTACCTCGTAGTATCGTAACCTGTATCGGGCGCGAGGCAGGGAAGGGAGGGCATATATGAGTTAAATATTTCTCCCATTTCCACTTACATAGCATGTAAACACACATCATCAGTGTTCAGGCTGGTGATGGACATCGAGATGCCACCTCAGTTCTCTGAGTCAGTATTTGTCTAATTATGGCCGTTTGTCTTCACAGGAAACGACCTTCAGCTCAGCGAGTCGGGCAGCGACAGTGATGACGACTGAACTCTGCTGGTCAGTCTCTCCCTCTCTCTCCACACTCCTCCTCATCCTCCTTTCTGCCTGGTTCGCTTGTTCCTTTGCTGTGATAGCTGACCCCAGCTGTATATCTTGGTTTGACTGTATTTTGGATTTAATTTTAGTATCTCCTTAAAGCTGGCCAGCCTGGAACTTTAAGAGTGTATTTTTTATTAGATGTATATTTTGTTTTGTATAGCGAGACTTTAGTAAAAGATACTTTTACTTGAGAGGTTTGGAAGATTATATATTAGAGTGCACATACATATTTTCTGTACTTAGAGCAGCTAGTTTTATCTATTTGTATCATCTGTTTTTTGTTGGGTTTTGTCTTTATGGTAAGACAAGGAAGAGTCTTGTCTGCGGAAGCTTCTCCACATCGTTGTCATGTTTTATCAGTTTGCTATGAATACAAAAATTGCAGAATTGCACAGATAACCTGTGCAGCCTGCGCATCAGCAAGGAATCAAAGAAAAAAACACATCCATTTAGTCATCTGCTTATCTAGTGTGTTGAGATCAGCGTGGAGCACAAAACAATCAACTGTACTCTGTGCTTTCCTAATCTCAACTCCATAATCGTTTGAAACGGTTTAGTTATGAATCTCACTTTTATTTATTAGAAATTAATTAAAGGTCTTTTCTTGGGATTTGATGACAAAAAGAAAGAAGTTATCTTAGACCTAAATTAACTTTGAGGTTGCAGTTTTGGAATGATTTCACTTCAAGGTTTTGGCAGTATGAGTTCAGTTTAGACATTTAGTGACATCAATTTATAATAATCCATAACCTTTTTATTTAGATTTGGCTAGTTTCTAATCTGATTTAAACCTCTGGCATCTAGGGCCACATTATAATGTGTTAAAAGCTGCATTTTGTGAATTTATCTTTTTACCACTAGGGGGCAGAAAAGACCACAGAAACACAGACCTGATATGTATCAGCTAATAATGTTGTTATGGCTATAATGTGTTAGAAAACAGTTGAATGTAAGTTTGGTCTCCTCCAGATCCTTAGAGAAATATCTGGCTACAGTTGTTGATGAGAGATGAGAAACTCAAACATACGGTCAGTTAGTAGCTGGAGAATCAAAAACAATGAGTATTGGCTGTTATTGGCCGTGTTACCAAATGAAATATAAGGCAGCAGCTTGACTGAACACTACATGCACCGCATCAAACGGAGGAGGAGTTAGTGATTTGCTAATGCATTTTCTCAGCTGTGTGTTGGTATCTCTCCGTCATTGTTTCTTTCGCTCTCGTCCATGTCACAGTAAATCCCACTGACTCACAGTATAACCGGTTACAGTATCATAGTCGTTTTTCAGAGAATTACTGATATTAAAGCCCCCCACAGTCATTAATCAGTTCAAGTTAATCAAAGATGGTGATTACAGTTTCACATATCCATTAATAAAAAACACCTGAAACTCAAATTATACAGGATTAACTCTGGAAAAGGGAGCTTTAGTTTCCTGTTGTTTTTTCAGAATCAATTTGTGTCACGTTTGTTTTGTCAGTCGTGTCATTTTTCAATCGAACAGAGAATATCTTATTTTTGATCCCACATTTTCATATAATACTTATATTATAGGACCATTCCATGCCTTACAGCATCTCAGTTTGGAAATAAAGGTGAATGTGTCATTTTCTGAAAATGCCAAAGAGTTGAACTGCCCCTCATCACGTGCAGAGAACAGGAACCGTTAATAGTGTAACAGTGTCATGTCGGCGGCTAAATGTATTCATTTTGCTTTTTGTGTGTACGAGTATTGAAGTCAGTGATTGTTCCTCTTATCTGCAGGAGCCACTGGTGTTGGTGAATATCATTTGGTGCTGGTTGTAACAGTATATCATTATTAATGCAACACAACAAACTCACGGTCAAAAACATTACTGAAGAGTTTCATTGCAAAATGCCAAGACTTCATCTCAGCGTTTATGTTTTTTCTGACAAATTTAAACTCCAAATGATGATCATTTTCGAGGATTGGTAAAAAAGTTTTTGTAATTACAAAACGGCAAATTTCAAAGGATGTTTCCTCCTTATTAATTAGACAACTTATCTGGTGTTAGAGTCCTGATCAACGAAGAAATCTTTAGTTTATTTGTAGCATTGACTTTGTTCTCGAGAGTGTACAGAATGTAAGGCTGCAACTAATAATTATTTTCATTATAGACTAGGGGGTATAAATCACAAGTTTCATCCTGATACGTTATATCAATGTTTTGTTCAACGATGCGATATTTGCTGGTATCACAAAGTCTGCCACGACATGATTTCGATCTGATTCAATTCAGAGGCCTGCGGTCGATATGAGACGATATCATATTTCATATATATTCAACACAATCAGTTACATTTATATTAACTCACAAAAGCAACTAAATTATGATTTGACAATTTTATTACTGGACTCTTCCAGGCATTTAAATGAAATTGAAATTAAAAAAAATGTAGTCTTTTTAAATAAAAAATAGACCCCCTGTTGTTCACTATAATGTGCCACATTTCTCATGTTTAAGTGCAAATGTTTGTTTTTTTTAGTGGTGAAGAATTTCAAAATAAAGGCGTACCTTCAAAATGACAATATGTATCGATATTTTCACTTTGCATCAATGATATTGGATCGTTAATCATAGAATTGATCCAGATCGATGTATCGCTACACCACCCCTATCATCCATTAATCTGCTGATCATTTTCTTTATTAATCGATTAATGTGTCTAAAAAATGTCAGAACATAGTAAAAAAGAGCACCCTCACCAACAGTCTAAAACTCAAAATATTCAGTTACCATCATTGAAAACTAAGAAAGCCAACAATTATTCACATATAAGAAGCAGTAGTTAGTGAACAACAACAAAATTGTCATTTTTAATTCGATAATAACTTAAAGAATTGATTGTCATTGTGCTTGATCGGCATCTGCCTCACAAAAATATCAAAATATCTGTATCTCACAACCTGCATCCTTAATAGGACATCTGCTCCTGTAAATGTTGCCTGGGAAAAACATACTTGAATTAAAGTATGAAAGTGTTTTCTCTAAATATTTACTAATGAACATTATACATTTTTAAAAATGAAATGGTGTAACATTTTGGAATGAAACCCTTCAGTCACACGTCAAATATTCAGTTTGGGAAACATATTGCGAAAATGATCTGCTATCGTACAAGATGTATATGTGTTTGTTGTTGTTGTTGTTGTTGTTGTTGTTTTATATCATAGCCGTGTTTCTCCAAAGTGTCTTTAGACGACGTTCATCTTTGCTTTATGAGCTCACAGAACAGAACAGAGACGATTGTGAGTTATAAGATGCCTGTAAACAGTTACTGACCGACCACGCAGTCCTCAAAACCAGAACAGTTTTAAGAATCCTACTTTTACCACAAAGTACCAGTTCACTATGTATTCTTCTACATGGGAAATGAACCATCAGCTAGAGGCACTTAAGTCTCATTTTCCTCTCTGGTATTCCCTCTGAAACACACTTGTGTTGTTGAATGGACTTTGTTGTATTTGGTTCTTTAGTTTTCATGTTTTTGTTTTAGTGCTATGTTTATGTGAAATATGTTTGTACAAATTTGAAGTGTATTAAAAGTGTGCAAATGTATTTAAATGGATGTTTTTGCTCTTCATTGTGTGAATTGGGTTTTTTTTTCATATTGAGTGCTGATAACTCTAATTTCTTTTGTCTTAAAGGGGACATATCGTGAAAAACTCACTACTGTACGTTTGGGTATCTGGAGTGTGTACCAACCCACAAACTGTGAAATATGACAACCCAGTCAGTTTTTTGTGGGCTGCCTAGATAAAAAAAAAATGTGATTCAACAAGCCATTCAGATCTGGCTGCCCTTCCTATGTCACCATACAGGCTCATTAGAATATACGGCCCTCGCAAAGAACGTATATTGATAAGAAGTGACCAGCAGCAGAGCTACGCTTCCGCCATTTTGGACTGAAAGCGACTACTTGACTCCAGTAAAACATCCGCATATAAAGTGCCGTACATGTTAGCTAAGGGGCATGTGTTTGGGAAGTAGTGAGCATACGACTGTACGACGATTATACAGCATGATGTTTGCAAACAGATGTTTTGATATAGTTTTGCAATCAATCAAATCAATCAATTAAAATCAATTTATGGGTAATTCATTTAATTGTGAACCAGGAAATATAAAGAGTGAACGTAAGGAGAGATTGGGGTTGATGGGTGGATGGGTGGATCTTAAAATACCGGACTTTCACCCAGGAGAACGGCGTTCATGTCCCCTGTGAAACCAGAAGTCAACGTTGATTTATTTGTCACTTAACTTCCGTAACAGAGTTATTTTAAGCCAGACCTTCTTAACCTAACTAAGTAGTTTTGTTGACTAAACCTAAGGAAGTTGTTTTCTGTGAATTTTGAAAAGACTATATGCATGTCATGAGTGGAAATTGATACGTGTTGCTGCACATTCGTAGGAAAGCGAACGAAAAAGGAGGAATAACTTTTTCAGTAACCATTTAATTTACAGGCCGTTAACAACGGAGATTACAGCATCGTATTGATGTCACATGGGGCCAACAAGAACTGAGTTTGGTCAGCTTGTGTTCACTCCTACAAGCTTCTAATGCCGGTAGAGAGCCTTCCAATTGTCGTCCATGAATAAAGTTAATCCGAAAGTAAATTAAATACATACCAAATAACCACAACGTCCACGGTTCAATTCTCCAGCCGGGAGACTTTGTTGCATGTCATCCCGAACTCTGTCTCTCTCTCCACACATGTCCTGCCACTCTCTACACTGAATGTCAAAATAATCTTCAATACAGCTTTACAATATTTTCAACTGGAGCTGCAGGAAAAAAAAAAAACCTTAACTGGTCCTTGAAACTTTAGGGCAGAGTTTTCCAACTTTCTTTTTGCTTCTAACGCTCAAAGCCTCTGGACACCCACACAGGTGTTTTCACTTACTGTGGCTGATTAGACATCTGCTCGGGTTGGTTAGACCTCTGTTCATCTACCAATGAGAATGATAAAGGTGTAATTTGTCCCGCCTTAAGATAACAGGAGACTCAGGAAGATGTCACTCAATTCTATACATGCCCACTAATCAGCCAGCTTAACTAAAAACACCTGTGTGGATGTACAGAGGCATTATTATGAAGCTATCTTGGCGTTCCAACGCTCACACTATCATACTATTTAATATGCTAGAAAAATATTTAGTATGTCCAAATACATAGCATGTCAAATGCAGTATGCTAAAGATACCAGGATGTCCTACTACATACAGTCACATTTTGCAGTATGCAAGCCAGTATGCAAGCCAGCATGCTTTTCTGGCTATTCTGACCCACAATCCTCTGCACACATCAACAGCAAAAAAGCTGTAGTTATATCCTGTTTATAGCACTTATTTGTGTCTCATTAAATCAGTCGTACATACATTACTGCCAACTTCTATCTCTGGACATGTTGCTACAGTGTTTGTATGCACAAAGGAGTAATGCATTGTTATCAACTGGTATAGCTAACAATAGCTAACAATGGCTAACATGGCTGGAGCAAACCCCATTAAGTTTCCTGACTTGTACTGGAAAGCGGTCAACTTCGGTGTGACGTCATTCCCTGCTCCGACTTCCGATTTCCGAGGTCAATGGAACGCACGGTGAGCAAGAGGGTCAACATTCAAGGCGTATGTTATGAGGAAGTAGTATGTCCCAATTGTATGCATACTGCATGCAACAGTACGTACTTCGTAAGGACAGCTACAGTCTGTACTAAAAGTAAAAAAAATATATCTGCAATTTGGAACGTAGCTATTTCCTCGTAACCCCTGGTCAGAGTTTGCATGTCTGTAGGTTGTAAGCAGTTCAATTGAAGAGTGATTTTCCACCTCTCAGATTGTTTAATTTGAATCCTTTTCAGAGGCCTGAAAGAGAAAAACAATATTTCACAAGAAAAAAGCAAAGGTTAGAGAAAAGTCTGCAAAATAAACATTATTTTGAGAATTTCGTTGTTTTCTTTTTTTCTTATCATCAAATTAAAGGACATGGGGCTTTGCTCAAAGGTACAAGTAGATGCCTTCCAGATGCCTCCAGTTCCTTTGGGGATTTGAACCAGCAATCTTCGGGTCTTCTTTGACAATTAAAGTTTTTAACACTGAGGAAAGTAAAGACAGCAGTCAGAAATGAACTTCGATAAAAGATTATATTGCTGGTCTTAAATAATTAATCGTCAAGTGAAACATATGCTTAGTTGAACACCTTCAGTTTGATACGAACCACAACAACCTGTACACGGAGCATATTACAATACAGTACTTTTTCCCTGCGATGGTGCAACAACTGAGTCACATTTGGGCATTTCTCTTCAAACAGTAACACAAAAGTACACAACAAATACATAAATAGCTTTTTGTTTCCCTTTAAATCATTTATAACGCAATTATATTCATGATTCTGGCTCTTGCTACGACATGTCATTCGACCGATATATAAATTAACATCAACGACAAATAATAATAATAATAATAATAATAATAATAATAATTAGAACAATAATAATATAAAAGCTGTCTGTCTTTCATATAAATCTGGCTAGCTTACAGTATGAAATGATGGAACACGAGGGAAGTTTGATATGATGCATCAGAGAGTTTCTCTGCTTTGAATCTCCTTATTCCAAATGCAGATGCTCAGTTTCTCACTTTAGAGAGTCTGTGAGAGGTATTTGGACGCCGTGTTGGCTCCAGCTGGAGTCCACTGGCCCAAATAGTTTCCTGAGGGTCCATGGCAGCGTGGACAAATGTTCCTCAAAAGGTCGAAAATCTCCAAATAGGGCCCCTGAGTTTTCTCCTGGGAGTTCAGTTCTTCCTCTACAGGACTGATATTAGCGCCTCCGGTGGCGGTGACTGGTATCGTGACAGTACATGCGAGGATCAGCCTCCCATCCACGGAGTTTCCGGTACTATCACCTTAGCTTGTATCTCTAACGTCAGATAGATCTGGACCCTGAGTACCGTGTCGCATCTGATCTGTCAATTTGTAACCCTTTTTGCGTCCTCCCAAACTCTCCTCGGTTTGTTTGGCGCCCTAATTGTGATACTATAAATGACCGTCCCCAACCTAACCACCTACCCCCCCCTCCCCACCTCCCCCCAGGGTCACAAGGGTCACCGGCCGGGGCAGGCTGTGGGTTTGATGCAGCGTCCCTGGAACAGCACCAGGTTGGCGGGGCAGTGGCAGCCGGCCACGCAGGGCTTGTGGCACGGTCCGATCTCGTTCCAGTTGTCGCAGGTTTTGGTGCAGCCCGGTCCGCAGGTGTCGTACACCGCGCCGTGTTTACACTGGGTGGCTGAAGGGAGGAAGAGAAGGTGAAAAAAATCCAATCAATCAGTTGTAATAATGTTGATGTGAATCTGGACTAATGATTGTTAGTATTATCTTGTCATTATATTGTCACTAGACTTATCTGTGGTCTGTAAGGTAACTTTAAATTATATTATATTCATGTGTGACACCGCGTCTTTATGAGATTGTAACCATGAGTGCTGTCACTCACCCATACAGGCGGTGTCGGCCTTCCAGAGGACGGGGACTCCCTCCCTCTCGCAGGCTCGGCTGTAGGCGATGAAGGACTCACAGTAGCAGTTTTTATGGACCGGACACTCACACATGTCCGTCACACACGACCTACAGAGAGCAGGACGATAAATGATACACTTTATTGGACATGGGTGGGTTGTTGTGTCGTCTTTCCATTTTTCTGGTTCATGACTAGAACCAAATAAATGAACATTTTCAGAACATTTATTACATCTCAGTATCAGAGTGAGATTTTGTTCTCTGACCTGTAGAAAGGGGCGAAGTCAATCACACGGTGGCACTTCTGAAACTCCCACGACTTTATCTTCTGGCACTCCCGGTGGGCGCGGAACTTGACTTTGACGCTGCCGGGGCACAGGAAGGAGGCCGGGCGTCGAGGCGGATGCTGCTGGGAGCAAACCTCGTTCCCCTCGACTCGCCACGACTCGGCAAACTCGTCCACGTCGAATTTGAAGTGGCCGTCGCCTCCCATGGTGTCGTCGCGCTTGTGGCCGTTGTAGTTGCCACAAAGGCCGCAGAGGCGTCCACGCAGGTGGGGGGCAGCCACGACCTCCACGAAACTGTCACCGTCCCACGTGATCTCCAGACCTGCAGGACGAGGTGGAGGCAGGAAGACAAAGACTGATGATCATTTCTTCAGACAACAGGGTGCTGCAGGGCTGACGTATTTTTTGTAGGCCAACCCGGAAGTCAAGCCAGTGGGATTTTTCCATTGGATTTTGGATAATTGCAGAAAATAAGATCTGTGGCAAACAAACATTTATGATACTTACAGAAAGATAATCTCCACAAATGAACACAACTTTTATGATTTTTGAAGCTTAAATGCAATCGACAGAAGTAAAAGTCTAACATTCGCACCATCACTAAGCTAAAGGTGGACTAGTGTTCTGCAAGGTGACGTTTAGTTGTCTCATTTAGCCACTTGTTAGCAACCAACTTTTTGAAGATGCGTAAAAGCCTCAAAATTCATGAGTGGGATATTTACTGACGTATTTCATGTCGTAGAACAAAACGTTAAAATCTCTTCAGCTTGTGTTAACCACAGACCTTATTTCAGGCATCTAACTAAAAACCAATTAAAAAAACCCACTGACTTCCAGACGAGGGAACTGAAGTGCTAAAATGCTAACCAATTTCTGGGTTTTAGGACTCATTCCTGTAGCACTCTATACTTCTCTACCCAACAAACCAAACAGAGGTAAATGCATTTTGTGTGTTTAATAGGTTAAAGATCCAGTCAGTCTTTTTGAAATATGGATACGTCTTAAAAAATGCAGCATGAAACCCCATTCTTGACGTTTTATGGTTTTGGTCTTGAACCTTTTAGTCTGCAAAGTAATCTTAAAGGTGCAGTGTGTAGGATTTGGCGGCATCTAGTGGCGAGTTTGCAGATTGCAACCAACTTAAAATTTTCCCGTGTGCCATGTGTGAAGGACAACTACGGTGGCCGACGCAAAAACGAGAATGGCCCTGTTTAGAACCAGTGTTTAGTTTGTCCGTTCTGGGCTACTGTAGAAACATGGCGGACTCCGTGAAGAGGACCCGATCCCTATGTAGATATAAATGACTCATTCTAAGGTAACAAAAACACAACAATTCTTATTTTCAGGTGATTATAAACTAAAGAAAACATACTTACATTAATCTTATATTTAATTTCTGCCAATAGATCCCCCTAAATGCTACACACTGTTCCTTTAACTCAAGGGCCATTTACTACCTTTTTCCACCATAGCTTTCAACCACACAATGACCCTTTGGCTCAGTTCTTAAAGACAGATGCTGTTAATAATTATATATTTTCAGTTTTTAATTGAAATAAATTCATACATTGATAAACTAAAAAAAAAAGTACACACTCGAAATTATAGTTTATCTCTATGACTTGTAATAATCCATGTAAAAGTCTAAAATGTAAAAATGTTAAACAAAGCTGCTGAGGTTTTTATACTAAAGAAATGAAATGGCCTTCTAAAGAGAGTGTTGTGTGCTGACCTGCGATGGTGGTGAGTTTGAGCAGGTATCCGTCCAGGTCGATGTGCACCCCGGGGCCGTGGTAGGGCAGGGCGATGCGGGTGCCGTTCCTCCGAACCGTCAGGTGCTGGTGGAGGCTGAGAATCAAAGCTCCCAGTCTCACCTCAACAGACTGAGTCCAGGAGAAGGAACGAGTCCGCCGGGCGTCGTTCTTCACTAACACCTAGTAAACACATAGAGCTCCCTTCAATCCTTTGATTTGTTTATTTAAATGGAAGTACATTTTGGGAATATTGATATCAGTTTAATGACATAAACTTAATCTCCCGTCCTACAATGAAGCTGGAGTCTGGCCCGTTGATGTTGTTTCCTAGTCCTCCAGAGGGGACGCTGCCGCAATCACGAGTCAGTACGTACTGACAGGTTCCCTGAAAGTTAAAGGTCCTGCCGTCGAAGGTGTTGTAGTGAGGGTCGCCAAACACCGTACATACACCCGGCTCTGCAGAGGGACAGAGAGAAAAAATAAAGATGGAGAAAGAATGACTAAAAGAAGAAAGAGAAATAGGTTATGGAAAAATAGCTTTGAACTTAAAATACCAGAAGTCTCTGTCGTCCCCGGAGAGCAAGAGACAACCCACAATGCAATGCGAATTATAAAATGATACGTGTTGATGATAGATGATGATAGATCATTTATGATAAATGGTGAAATATGAGGCTCTAATGTGACTCACTCAGAAGTGGATCTGGTAAAATATCTGCTATATAAACTGAACTGAACTCTACATTATGAAGAAGCGAGGTTTATGGAGTCTTTGTAGTCCTGAAATGGTGCAATTACAGCCATTTCTGTTGATTTTTTGCGGTAGGTCGCAGCCAAAGTGAAATGACCCGAGGGCAAACCACAGTCTGGACTCAAGTTCATGGGAAATGCTCAGCTGAAGCTACAGAGGACTGAGATTTGTTTTCATCGCTTTCAAGAAGGACGATTCATAGATTTGAATTACCTTACTAAATATCACTCAATACAAATAATCAATACCTCATTTCACAGCCGCATCAAAACACAACAAAAACTTTATTTGGGTTATTTTAGCGTTTGTGAATACTCTGCAAAGGAGGAAGCTGAAGGGTTGAGAAGGACTTACTCACTTTCAGTGCAAACTGGACAGCAGCCGGTCCTGTTCAGGATCTTATTCTGCAAGAGACGAGGCATAGAAGCACTTAGACACATTCAGAAAAGATGGCAGGAAATGATTGACAGAATGCAGACTGACAGTGAGAAACATCACAGGCAAGACCACACGGAGAAGATTTGAAGATTTGACACAAACTGACATTTATAAGAAAATACATTTGAAAACTTTCCACAGTTAAAAAAAAACTTTCAAGGGACATCAGCATATAAAAAAGAAGATGCATATCATCTATCGTACAGTTAATGTTCCATTGACTATCTGAATCTGATTACAGTCACGTTATCAGTAGTTTTTTGCTGTGGCTTCTTCATAATGTGTTTGAATTTGAGATTGTGTAGCACAGAGAGAGCAAAAAAGAAAGAAGTCAAGGGAAAGACAGGTACAAAAAAAGAGTGAGAGAAACAACTATGATACAACTAAGAATATAAAAAATATTGAGATACACAGAAAAATAAATACTCAAAGTTGCTCCCAAATCTACTTGAAAGGGTTTGATTTACTGACAAAAATAACATGCAACGTGAAATGAAAGACAATTTTCCAGGGTTTTCCATCAGCAAATATTGCTGTTCGTCTTTCGGCTGCTCCCGTTAGGGGTCGCCACAGCGGGTCATTTATCCGCACGTTGATTTGGCACAAGTTTTAAGCCGAATGCCCTTCCTGAAGAAACCCCCCTGGGGAGGATACATGTTTTGGTGGTGTGAGGAAACTGGAGAGCCTATGCGAACACGGGGAGAACATGTAAACTCCAAAGGCCCTTCCCAGACAGGTGATGTTTTCAAATTCAAAATCAGAGTTAAGAGCTAAAAAGTCTGGTTGACGTCCACCAAACATCAACCAGGTTTCTGGAGACGTCCTGGTAATAAACGGTTAAACCAACACAACTTTTTTCCACATCACTTTGTTGGCAGAGGCAACGATTCGCTTTTCAGGATGTCAATCAAACAGGTGGAACAGAAAGGAAATGAAAGATAGAAAGAGAAGAAAAGTTCCCATTTTGACAAGTTCACAGTCGAACCAGGACGACCACAAAGACACCAATACTCCAACTTCAACCACTGAGCTCTGTCTGTGTAACAGGAAACTCTGTGTGTGTGTGTGTGTGTGTGTGTGTGTGTGTGTACAGTATGTTTCAACTTCCATCAGAAGTGCAGATCAGAGGACTCTTTCACACACTTAGTTTTTTTTGCCTCAGGGAAGCCCTTCATTCGCGCAAACACACACTCTTTTTCCTGTCTCTCACACACACACACACACACACACACACACACACACACACACAGACACACACACACACACACACAAATGCGCGCATGCACATGCACTACTCGTCTGTCATCACATACAGACGTTCTCTGTACACTCAATACAAACTCCAGAGTCCTAACCTCTGCACAAAGGGCAATCTCTCTCTTTGAAGAGGGCTGCCTTTTGACAAACTGAGGACACACACACACTCTCTTTCTCTCGCTCTAACACACACACACACACACACACACACACACACACACAGAGTGACAGATATTGGTTTTCAGGGGGCCTAAATATAGGGAACCTCTTCTTTGCTGTCACTCAAACGTCACACAGACAAAAGGCTGTACGGAGACACACTGTCTCCAAAGAGACGCACACACTCTGCCGACCTGCCGCTGACCGCAGGATGATGGCATGGGAGAGTGTGTGTGTGTGTGTGTGTGTGTGTGTGTGTGTTTAGAAGGTTGAGGTGGGCTGTGGTGACCTCTGTGAGAGAGACGAGTCCCACTCATGATAACTTGGGACAGGTGTGTGAGTTTATATGCTATAACCTTGCAACGTCCCCTCCACGCATCAATGTAGAGGTAACATTGAATATGTTTACATGCACACTAATATTCCACTATTATTCAGAATATGACAATATTCTGATAGGGGTCGTGTAAACAGCATATTCTGTTTGGGTATTCTGAATTCGGCCTTATTCTGAATGGAGCAATTTCTGATTAATACATGTGGGATATGCTGATAGGTTCAGGATTTAGGAGCATTCTTTGGACATGTATACAGCACATTCACAATAAGCATCTCAGTTGTTTTTTTTTGGTAGTATGCGACACACGGCCTCATGTCTGTTTACAGCCAGCTCTGTGCGTTGTACACAAACCGGCTAGCGAACAGATTGCAGAGATGCATGTCTCTGTTCAACGTGGCGGCATGAGAGGAAAAACTAAGTTTTTTTCAACCTGCTAGCGAACATTACAAATAAACATCTGGGATTTGTTTCATGAGCTATGATACAGTATCGCATACATAATGTCATGAATGAGCAAGTATTAACACATGCAAACAAAATCTAACATGACAATCTGTGTAGCGACTCCAGCGTGCCATCCTTTTCTCCCACTTCGTCATTATGACATGAATGCAACATTAAAGTTGCATAAAAAAGCACAGCTGTCTTAAACAGCCTTTAATTATCAAAAATATCACATGTGCCTATTTCAAAGTGCTGCTACCGCAGTGTGAGAAAGATTGTTAATATCTGAAGTCAACAACCAGACTGTTGTACTATACCACAGTAAATCAGCAGCATGCAGTGAGTGAAACTTTGTCTTTTCACTTGAGACAGACCACCTACATCACCCAGCAGTCGCCTGTTCTGACCACAAACAACAGGTGAGGGCTTGTTGTAACCGGTGGAAGCGTGTGAACTTGGACTAACGCTGACACTGGCTTTGACTGCGTGACCGCCAGCGGCCGTCGGTATGCGAGGAATCCACTCCATCACCCGCCGGCCGACAGATGACCCCCGAGCGACCTCTGCGACAGGTGAACGCAGCCCAAACCTTCCTCCTGCCAGAAGTTGCCAGAGCGTTTGACAGCTAACGCCACGCTCCAGCTGCTCATTAGATCACTAATGTTCTATTGTAGAGGAGAAACCTCCCTGTTATAGAAAAGTGACAGACACCGATCCCCTGCAGGAAAGTAAATCTAACTCATAAATCTGACATAAATCTATCATATCTCCTAATAACAAGCATCAAACTGACTTGAATTGCACAAGGAAAAGGTGAAACGTTTATGGCCGCTCCGCCAGTAAATCAAGGGTGTATCGCCGTTTTGAGGCGTCACGCATGTGAAGAGAAAATGATGGTTAGTCATGGGCTGTAAAGTGAGTGTCAGACAGATGAGACGGAGAGAGGAAAACAGATAAAGTGGAGTGACGGAGACAGAGTCGGTCGCTGTCGTCGATAACTTTGATACCATGATGTAAACCCTGCAAACAGGACGTAAGCTGGTGATCGGCCGGTGGGCCTGTCACTCACCGAGGGGCAGGTGGTGATTGGTACACACTGTTTGGGCCGACACTCGATGCTTCCTTTAACGCAGGCACAGAGAGTGCAGTTAACTGACGACCACATGTCTCCTTCCTGCAGAAGACAAGAAACACACCATCAGAATACATCCAGACATAGATACACCAAACTATCATCCATCCATCCATCCATCCATCTCCCCATAAACTATTCACCCAGTACTCCATCCACAATCTATTCATTTGTCTGTTTATCCATGCATCCGTCCATTTTTCATACTTTTATCTGTTCATCCATTCATCCATCTATATGTCTGTCTATCTACATAGACCACATGTTAATTCATCCATCCATGCATCTGTCCATTCTTCTCTCCTTCTCTTCATCCCTCAGGTGTCCACTCTACTTTCTCACCCTGTAGATCTTGTTCCGGACTCTGCAGTACTTCACCTCCTCCACCTTCACGTAGGACAGACACTCCTCGCAGCACTGGTCGCCTTGGCAACTCCCCGGTCGAGAGCACCGCCTCGAGCACACCACCGTGGAATCCTGGGAAGAAGAAAATCAAAAGGATCAGATGTAGCGGTTATCATCTGCTAGAGTTTGTGTATATAATGGGGTTGTGGAATAAACTTTAGATAATTGATTTATTGCTGTGATGGTGGTAGAGGAGGACTGGAGGACATCCGGGCCGGTACCTTGCAGGTGCAGGTGGTGCAGTTGTCGTGTATGAAGGACGTGCCGTTCTCGTAAACTTCGCTGTGGAACAGACAGCTTCCTAAAGACAGATCAAACACCTTCCTCTGACCTGACGGAGGAGGAGAGTCAAAAATAAGAAACACAAAAACTTACAATAATGTTGGTGACTTTTTTCAGGTCATTTAGCTTGCACAAGTATTTGCAAGTCAATGTAAAGTTAATATAAGGAGGTGGATGAAGTCAGTAGAGAAGGAATGATCTACAATGTCCTAAATGTCTGCAGGTTTTCACCAACGCAGCTTAAAGAAATGCTTTAAAGGCTGTTATACTACTATCATTTAAATTATATTCTATCGACAGTAATTGGAAGGTGATTACTGGTCTTTACCAAGACATCTGGGACAACACTGTCCAGGCGGGGTGTGGCTGAGATGGGCGGGGCAGGAAAGGACAGGACACACCTCCCTCATGCAGAGAGTCCGCCCTCCCTGGAACAAAAACACAACACCATTTAATTCACATGTGATGGTCCTTCATGCAGTGACTTCTCCCTTTCTACACACACATTACTCTGGTTGATAAAGGTATAGTTTGATTAAGGTGTTTTATTTATTTGCTAATGATCAATGTTTAACATGTTTTGAAGCTTGTTTTGTGGCTTACGTGGAAATCTAATAATAACCAAAAATAAGAGAGAAAAACAGATTGCACTGGTGTTTATTGACTCAACATGAATGAATTTAACTTTAAACTGCAACCATTTGTTTGTATAAACATTTCTGCAGCCAGTTCATTGCATCACCTTTCTGGTTTATGTGAAACATTAAAAAGACCTGAAGATTACATTTCAACTTTAATTCCTGGACAAAATATTTAGCTGTTTATTTGACTCTTTTCCTGCAAAATTAAAACAGTAAACACATTAACACTGGAAAACTCACTAACGGGTAATAAACTAATTTCCCATTGCGAGTATGCCGTGCCATTGCACTGGGCTTTCTGTTTGTTTTTTTGCTGGTGTGTCACGTATGACGTCGCGGATACGCCGGCCGGCACTGGAAGCATGGTTATTAAACAGTGAAAATGTTATGGTGGTTAATTATTTTTTTTATATATATCTGGTACTTATTCAGTCTCGCTTTCAAATTCTCAAATTAGACTTGGTGATTGTTGGAACAGTGGAAAGACTAACAAAGACGGTTTTGATTAGTTTTAGTCGTCTGACTGGAGTCTGGTGGTTTTGAGGAGAGCATATTAATTAAATGTTTTGTGTGTTAATAAATTATAATAATAGTCCAAATCCCTGTTGATTTTATTTATTATATATTCACTTCAACGTGCGTCACATAGCATCACACCAGAAAAGGAGCGAAAATTAGTGTGTCCACTCGGGTGTCATGTTTCCATCACTGCCGGATGGATCACTCATCGGAGCTGGAGCCGATGAATACCCGAGACTACTGCAGATGTTCGTGTTTTTTTTGTCCAGTGGGAAAGGTGCTTTAATGTGCATGTAAACACACTGAAAATTAATAACAGTGTAATCCTTAGTAAATATAAAATATAGTGTGTAGTCCTATTCCTTTTTCATATGAATAACTTATTTTCATTCAAAGAAACAGATTAGGAATTACCAATATAACAGATTTCTGCAAATATGTAAGTATATGCACACTATTTCTGTGTCAGCAAGTCCAAACTATTACACCTCTGTATGTGTGTACAGTGCATGTGTTAACAAGCCTACAGGTCGCCCCAACTAGGTGCAAGCACATTAATGCTGCAATGTGTTTATGGACGTACCTGTAGGGTTTGTTTGTCTAATGGGGGAGGAAGAGGGAGGGAGGGAGGGAGGAGGAGGAAGGGAGGAAGAGGAGGAAAAAAATTAGGAAGAGGATGTTGATCCAACCAAAACTTTGTGACTCCCAGGAGAATCCAAAACTAACTTATTTAGAGGACAGAGGCCCCGCTCACAAACACTCACACACTGTAAACACAAGTGTGTGTGTGTGTGTGTGTGTGTGTGTGTACTCACAGTGCAGGTGCACTTGATGCAGGGTTTGCCTTCAGGACTGAACTCCTCCTTCTCTTTGTACAGGCGACCCTCAAAGATACAACCTGCAGGAGGAGAGGTTACACACAACATTTCATATTTCAAAATTATTTGTTTATACTGTTTTATTTTGAATTTATCCAGTTTGATGAATGTCTACAAGGTCACTAAAAACACTGAAATACACAATTTAATGACTCAGGACTCAAAACTGGCACATTTTGAGGTGAAATATGACTTTGGTCAAATGTAAACAATATTTAAACCTTGTGAAAAAAAGTAAATAAATAAAAAACAAAGGTGAAATTATTTATAACCTGCAGAGCTGAGGGGTTGACATTGAATTTAATTCTAAATACCATCTTTTACCAGTACTCACCAGGGCAGGTGGGGCAGCACTTCTTGGGGTGGATTTTGGGGTTCTTGCAGTGGACGACACACCGTACGTCCGCCTCAGTGATGACACCTTCCTGTCACAACCAGCAGGGAAATCATGTCTTCAGTTTGTATGTTTATTTTGACGGTTATTATGACTTTGATGCCTCTCATCTGTCCTTCCTCCATGTTT
Source organism: Sebastes umbrosus (assembly GCF_015220745.1). Taxonomy (NCBI): domain Eukaryota; kingdom Metazoa; phylum Chordata; class Actinopteri; order Perciformes; family Sebastidae; genus Sebastes; species Sebastes umbrosus. The sequence continues at coordinate 7,638,280 of NC_051279.1, forward strand.
TCTGTCCTACCATTCTCTCCATTTTGGTCCTCCATCTCTTTCAGTTACCCCTACTTCCTCACTTCCATTTTTGCTACTGCTCCTTCTTATCGTTTCTTACCTCAACTCCTTCCTTCCGTTCCTCGTCCCCTCCTTGCTTCAATGTTCATTTCTGTCTTTTCTGCTTTTGATGCATCCCTCTTTTCACATTTTCCTTATCTTCTTACCCATGTTTCTTTCCTTCTCTCTTAATTGGCTACTCCCTCCTTTTCCCTTTTCCTTTTTCCCTTTTCTACCTCCTTTTTTGTTCCATTTCCCTTCCTTCGCTTCCTTTCCTTCCTTCCATCTCTTTGTTTGTTCCTTACTTCCCTGCCTCTTTCCTTCCCTGTTGCCTTTTGTTCCTAATTCCTTCCTTCCTTCCTTCCTTTCACCTCCCAAACCTTCGTCCTCCCTCTCGTATCTCTACCTTCCTCTAACAACAGGATGTTTGTGTTGTTTCAGATCCGATGTCAGAGGTTCCCACATGACGACTGAGCTGAAACAACACTGTCTGCTCGCTTCACCTCTCATTTGCTGACAGTCAGCGTGGCCAGGCTGGATTCAAACACACACACACGCACACACACACACACCCCTACACACCTGACAGCGTCTGGTTATGCAGGGTTTGGTGGAGCTGGTCCAGGATACTGAGCTGTTATAAGATCGTCCATCCAACATGCAACCTGAGAGACAGGAAGAGAGATAGAGAGGTACAGCCATAAACATGTTGTTTTCTTCATTTTTCAAACAGCATAATACACAGAATTGACCTCTGTCTCTGTCAAGTCAAAATTAAGTCCTCATACTTAAAGCTAGGGTTTGGTAGTGTTCTTCAAAAACATCTTTTGTTATAATTATTGAAATTCTCATTACATCCTGACAGAAATCAATAAATCCAACCCACAAAATTACGTTCCCATACAACTAAACTACATTCTCAATTACGTTTTGAGGGAAATGCATTTTCTCCCGGATTGCGGTCTCAGTTATAAACAGTTTTAAACAGTTTTAAACACGTGATTAACGTTGTAAAATGACAAACAAAATAAAAAACGCATCAGCACAACTTAATTAGGTTTAGGCAACAAAACTACTTGGTTAGTTTTAGGAAAAAACATCATGTCTTGGCTTAAATGACTATGTTTCACACGGGACATGAACAGCGTTCTCCTCGTTATTATACCACGTCATTTTCAATATCACCTGCTCTGCATGTCGCTCGTTGTACTCCCGCAGAATGGGCTGGGTTTTTCAGATGGATAATTTTTAAGATCTAGTGTACTCTTGCTATTTTCTAAAGGTTACCAACCCTAGCTTTAAGTCAGACTCAAGTCCAAGGTCTCAAGTCTATACAGCTCTGTGAGGAATGTTTAGGAGCTGCCCAGTAACTCCACACCACTGACCCGTCCACTCAGCGCTAAATGAATAGCCTATTCATTTCATCCCATTTACAGTAAGTGGTCTCAGATCAATGTTTAACTTTCCATACAATGAAACCTGATCACAACCATTGATCTGCTTTCCTCAGTGGAAACCAAACCCCTCTGATACTGGATCACTGCAGAAAAGATCAGATGAGATGGCAGGAGATTCCACTGAGACTCATTCCTGTTCATACACTCAGTCCTCACTAACGCAGATTGATATGACAACACATCTTCTGTCCTCTGGTTCGTTCTCCATCACCGATAAGGAAGCTTCAAGAACAATATTGATGCCTTATTTAAACTAGAAGGGCACTCGGAGAGTGCAGACCTCCGCCAAGGCCAAATGCACTATCTCACAATGTTAACGAAAGTGAAAAATAATGTGTGTATACGCCCTGTTGATGGGATCCGCTCCAAAATGTAATGAGTTCTTACTTGGCTCGTGCTACACCCTTCCCCCAAGTTTCATGACAATTGGACCAGTATTTTTTCTGTAATCCTGCTGACCAACAGACAAACTGAACCGGAAACATAACCTCCTTGGCAGTGGAAATTAATTAATCAACTAAATATTGTATATACTACATCATTTTTTATTGTCTATTTTGAACCCACTTCAAGCCAAGTATAACTCAGTACTCTTACATAATATAAACTGTATAATTAAGGCAGTTTAAAAGCAAATTGTTCCCAATAAACTGATCCAGTCTGGCTGTGAGTCTCTTTAACTGCGTGTATGATTTCATGAAAGTGAGAAAACAGTGATATGACATGTACTGTGGCAGTCGGGGTGTTTTCCAAAGCAAAGACACAGAGGGGTCCTAAATTAGGTCACGGCGGCCACAAGTCAACCGCACAATAGAAAACTAACACGGGTTGTCGAGGCAACAAGGGGCTTTCCATGTCCGAGCTGAGTTCGTTCCATCTCTTTTAACGAAGTGTTGCGTCGTAAAACGCCGAACCACAAACAAAAGGGCTGCGCCCCTGCTGAGAGCTAGGTGTGTGTGTTTGCGTGTGTGTGTGTGTGTGTGTGTGTGTGTGTGTGTGTGTTCTTATATTTCTATAGAACCACAGAGCTCCATGAGCACAGAAAGAACAGGAACATCCTCCAAAGTGAGGACTTTGTTTAAGGAGTTTATTCAGGGGTTTGAATCTACTTTATAAAGGTGATATGGAAGTGACAGAAGATGCAGCTACTCTCCTGGATGCTGAATGCTTCAAAACTACTCAAACTGTTTGGTCGTCAATAGGGGAAACATACAACGTAGAAAACTAGAAATAATATTTGATAAAAAAAAAAAATTTCAACAGGTTAGGTCTAAAAAGCGTCCTTCACTTCCTTTGGTGGCAATTTTGAAACTGTTTCCTTAAGAAGACTTAAGCACACATTTTAAATAACATACTTTTTAATCTTTCGGCTTCGGGGAAGGTATCAAGTATTTTCAGGTCAAAAGCCAAATTTGTGACTCGAGTCCAAGTCATGTGACTCAACCTCTGGTTAATGTTAAAGTTATGGTTCTCAGAAGTAAGTAGGTAAATATATAAACGTGCATGTGCAACAGTAAGTAGACGAGAGCCTGTGTGAGGAGATGAAGAGCTGAGGGTATATTGAGGAGTTTCTGGCTCATAAAAGCAACTGTATGTCTGTGGCCTGTAAACCTAACGGTGAACCCCGTCACCAGCTGCACTGTCTCCACACACTGCAGCTGTGTGTGTGTGTGTGTGTGTTTGTGAGAGAGAGAGAGCGAGAGAGAGAGGATATGCCTATATGTGAGGTAAATAATACAGCTTTACTCCCACTGGTCATATTCAGGCCTGGCTGTTTAGGTATAAAGTGGTTCCTGAAGGGTGTGTGTGTGTGTGTGTGTGTGTGTGTGTGTGTGTGTGTGTGTGTGTGTGTGTGTGTAGAGGCTCTGGTTAGCATCTCTATGTTTTTGTCCTGGTGAGTTATTACAGTCTCCTATTAGTGCAGAGCAGCTGCAGGTACTAAACCATCCCAGGGTCATTATTATCATCGCTGCTGCTATATTGAAATATCATAGTCGAAAAAAAAAACAAAGAAACGCAGACGTCACACAAAGTGTTCATTTCCTCTCCTGAGGGCAGTTCAGGTAATAAAACGTTTAACTATGAATATTAAGATTTTTATGTAGTTTCCACAATCCTCTTATTTTGGCTCTGTCCACCTGTCTCGCTGTCTGTCTGTCTGTCTGTCTGTCTTACCTTTACACCTCTCGCAGCAGGCTCCGGTCTGTTTCACCACCAGAGCACAGTCCTCAGAGACCAGTGGACATTTCTCCTGTTTACAGTCCGCCTTCCCCTCCTGCAGCACAGAGCGAGAGAGAGAGAGAGAGTCGATTGGTAAGTGTTATATTTTCTAACATACTGTATGTCATTGTATTAATTTACCGGTAGTTCAAATAATTATTTTCTCCATCATTTTATCATTCAAATTCAAAAGGAAGTTAAAAATATATATAATTCAGTCCCATACATATTATACAAAAAATACAGAAAATCTTGTACACTATTTTTACAACCCGTTCTCATCCCAACTCATCACTGACTTAACTTTGAAATTTGACCTCTGCATTTAACCCATCCTTAGGATCAGTAGGCTGCTGTAAAGCGCCCGGGGAGCAACCTGGGGTTCACCGTCTCGCTCAAGGACACTTCGACATGTAGACAGTAGCAACCGGGGATTAAACCGCCAACCTTGCGGTTAAAGAACGGCGACTCTACCCACTGAGCAGCCGCCCTACAGACACTTTGTCAGGACCCCTTGGCCCCACTTTCTAGCGCATTGGCTAGCCCAGCGCGTCAAATTATGACACTCCAATACCATCATGCATTGCGCTGAAGGAAAAATGGCAGACAGATGAGAGGAAAGTGAACAGCACGATTGAGACAAATCCATGAGTTTGGTGCAAAAATAATATATTTAATGTGAGCAGAGCATTTCTGTAAGAGGCAACTCTACAAAATAGCTCACAATATGTATTTATCACATACAAAAAAACATGTCAGTATTTATTATGGATGCTCTTCCAGCTGCAGCAGACGTTGGTCTGACACGTTTTAATTGTGCGTCAGCAATGACGTAATTAACACGCCAAGAAAAATGACCTGAGTACTCCTCTAAATAGTCCTCTACATACTCCCTTAATAGTGACTAGGGAGTAGTGAATGAGTGAGACATTTCAGACACAGCCCTTATTTTAGTTTGGCCACCATGAATTTTAAAGTGTTTCTGGTAGTTGTAGTAGGCTATTTTACAGACGGCGAAGGAAGTCAGCTTTCAGTACAAGTTAAAGACACAAGGAAATGGCATCTTTACATCTGTAAAACCCCTGAAAACTTTCCTGACTCTATATAAAATATTCGTGACTAAATAAGCAGCAATGTTTTTTTGGAGGAAAAACAGCATCTTTAGGTATTATTAACACTCAAAAACTCAGCTAATCTTCTTTATCAGGACTGTGTGGGTGTGGTTTGATCAAATTTGATTGACATTGGCACGGCAACAACAAATACAGGTATTGTTTTTGGTCATAAACCAAAGTATTGGACGAATTATTTGTCTTGATGGTGGTGCAAGATGAAAAGTCAAAGGATCACCAAAGTTATTTCACTTCATCCTGAAGAGGAACATGAATACATGTACAATGTTTCATGGCAATCCATCCAATATTTGCTGACATTGTCACCGCTACAGCAGCGCCGCCGGGCCAAAAATCACCAGAATTGGACGTGTAATGTTTTCATGACAACAATTTTCACCTGCATGCCACCTCTGTGCTCTGCTATCAGGCTTCATCACAGGTAACAAGTTTGCAGCTTGAGTTTCTGAGTAAAAAGTGACTCAGTCTTCACAGTCCAAGCTGTGAATTTTCACACCAGCTCAACGATCCTCCCGTCACCTTCAGAAACACTGAACACTGTGTCCGTCATCACCACTAACTGCACCGTGGGACTGCGCTTGTTTAATCCGCTCCACTTTCACACCCAGCTTTTATTGCTGATTTTATCCACATGCTGCGTGTGCGTTTTATTTTACACACTGTGAGGGTTTATAAAGTGGAGGCTGGCGGGTCCCGTGGCCCTGTGGCACCGCGGCAGGCGGCTCTAACGAGGACGGATCAAAGGAGGGCGAAAATAAATCGGGGTGGTTTAATATAGCAGCAGCGCTCCAACTAAACCCCAACCACACTGAGGACAGATGATGTCATGACAGAGGAGGAGGGAGGAGAGGGACAGAGATGGAAAGAGGGGACAGAGAAAGTAGAGAAAGGACAGAGGAAAAGGACAAAATCTCCTTCTGGACATTCAGAGTCATCCAGAAATCCACCGGGAACTTTTCATGTGAACACAAGACGGAGTCAATAATCTGGAAAATTAATCTGGCAATACAGTGGATGAGGTTGTATCAGGCTATATGTAGATTTTATCCAGGTGAGAGTCTGGGCAAATGAACAGCACAGCACAGGAAGAAGCTGCAAAATGTTTTGGAAGCAGAGCAGTTGATGAAAAATTGTATTTCATCTTCGAGCAACAGGTGCTAAAGAAGCTCAGGTGAATTACCGTACGGTCAAAATAATCATATAAAGGAAGAGTTCTTACTCTTGAGACGAAGGTTTGAGCTGACTAAAATAAAAAGCAACCGACGCAAATGTCTTTGTACCTCATGCTGTTTCTAAATGATTCAGTTTCTAATCTAGAGTTTTGCAGTTTGCAGTAGGCCATTTTAATTTAGAACTAAGTACGTTGTGTTCTTAATTAATGTTATGATATAATTGATTGTTGATTGTTTTTCTAATGACTGCTGGGATGCAAGTTTCCCTAGTGGCAACAAAAAAGTGATGTGAAGTGAAAGCGACAGACAGTTGGAGCATTTCCATCACTGTCCTGGTTGAATCATCTGCACAAACAGCGCCACATCGTTGACATTAAGATGGAAACAGGAAGAAAAGAAGAAAAGAGATGATTAACACCAGGAAATGAGGTGAGCTGATCATAACTACACAAATAGATTTAGACACTTTTCTGCCCTTTCGTAAGCAGGAACTCTGGAACTTTACCTACATTTAAACTGCAGGATTTGGGTTCAGTTTTGGTTCCTGGACCCCAAAAGGTTCTTGAGGTAGGACTTTCTGATGGTCCCTGAACTGTCAGGTTAGAGTCTGCAGTACTGAACATTACTGACTGGTCAAACACAAGCCTCAAACTGATAAAACGTGCCAAATGCGTCCTTCCTACTGCATGCAAGTGCTGCTGGTGGTGGTGGTGTGTTTCCATTCATTTGTTGAATTGTAATTGCATTTTTAAATGTCGCAAAAAAGAAATGTGAATTAGGTGTGTTTGCATCAACTGATTTGGAGCGAATAAACTAGCGTAGTTTTGTCAGAAGTTGGCGCTATAGGCTACGTATTACACATGGCTATAATCCGCCAAATTTTAGTTCCTAAACTACAAATCATTTATATTTCTATACACACTTACATTTTTGCTGACCATTTTCAAATGCCTGCTTTACACTTTTAGGTTTTACGGTGTATTTTTCCTGATGTTCCAGGTCGCCATTGGCTTCCATTTAATTCTTTAGAGTATATTAAATCTATTAGTAGACTCTTGGAACTTGCTTGAGTTGTGTTGTCCAACACAGAGAACATCAAGTCTGCATTAGTGTTTGTTAAAGCTTCATTATCATGGCACAGTAATGCAGTTTACCTGCAAATTGATTTGTGAAGTCTCCACTGCTATATTACCTCATAACGATGATGTAACACAAATCAGTGCACACATGATGTCTATGACGCTTGATGTCTGATAACACATCTGAAGTGAGGGTGAAGAGTCTACCGTGATACAGAAATGAATGTTAACCGACTGTACTGTCTGGCACAGAAGACAAAATACATTGAAATCTAAGAAGCACAGCAGCAGCATTGTTTACTGAACGGTCAGCTGCGACATACAGAACATGTGATTTGTAATAAATGGACACAAGGTCATGTCACTCTCTCTCTCTTGCCTGTTAGCCATTAGCACAGAGTGGTGTTAGTACATGTGACCTCCTCACTCTCACCCTTCTTGTCTCGGGGTCAAAGGTCACAATGGGTCACCACGCCTTATAAACACTCGACATACCACCGCGGCACCAAGGCTGGTCGACTGGACGGCTGTCTGTCGCCGAGGGTGACAACCTCTCCCAACACACACACACACACACACACACGCACACACACAGTGGGATAAAGTGTTGGTATGCTCGTAAGTGTGTGTGTCAGAGAAAAAGGGAAAGTGTCTATGCATACATGCTACTGTATGGAGATTCAGAGTGTTTTTATTTATTTGTTTTAACTAAACCACCAAAATAAAAGCAGCCATTTCCCTAATAATCTTTTGTAAAAAATTGTCTTCAAAGCTTCAAGTTGAAATTCAAAGTCCGTGCAGGAGGACAGATGAAGCAGTTGAGTCTCTGAACATCACGGAGACACAAGGTTTTAGTGTGAGACAAAAATAGTCTTAAAATCTGATTTTATCCACAGCATTTTAAATTCAATCAGTTCAATTCAATCATTACTAACTTGTTTAGTGAAGGTTGAGGTCAACTACAGAAATTCCATTATTGACAAAGTTTATGTTCTGTTCAGCTTCAGAAAACAGACTTTTACTTTTATTTAGTTTTTGTATTTTATTTAATTGTATGCGTTTTACTTATATATTTTTATATTCTGATTTATTCACGCTTTTGTAAACGTGCCTTAAACGTGCTTTAAACACACATTACTGTATCTATCCTGTGCGGGTGAATTAACGTAGGGGCAGGACCACAGGGATATGTGAATTTATTTTAATAATGAATTTTTGGTTATTTATATTTCTTTATTTGTTATCATTTATTTTTTATTTTCAATTTATTATATTTTGTATTGTTTATTTATTCATTTTTTAATTAATATTATATTTTTTTCCTCTCTTCTTTTTTAATACTTTCTTTTTACATTTACTATCTGTTATTATATGTACATATTACTTTATTTGTTATGGTTTAGGTTGTTATTGTAATTTTTCTTAAGGAAACAATTAAAAGCATGATTTAAAAAAAGAAGAAAACAGCACCAGCGTTTAATTTTCCCTGCTTTTTAAGAAATATTTTTTTGGGGGGTGAGAATAAATTAGAAATATCAATTTCAAATCAGTAAAGTGCAGAAAATAAAAGTCATCATATGACTGCATTTGTATTATTTATTTTCTGGGTACATCTTTCTATCTGAAGATAAAAACATAAACACCGATGTTAAATACTAATAAAGAAATTTGTTCCTTTAGGTTCTGTGGTGTTTGCATGTTATTGACATGGAGGGATTACTGATGTCCTGTATCAGTGTTTGATTATTTGTCATGTTTTAATAAACACTATAATACAATTCAAAGTTCAGATTCCATCAAGGGACAGAGTATTTAATAATACTCATGATAATCTTGGACATAAATTGCAAAAAGACATAATGAACAAGAGCAACTTTGAGACCAAACTGATCATTAAAAGACGGAAAGAATATTAAATCTCAGTAACATTTTATCAACATTAAATGATCTTCTCTTCTCCTTGAATGGATAAAAAAAGTCCTAATTTGTGTGACATTGGGCTGTTCTGCCACTAGGAGGCGACAGTGCTCACTATTTCTCCTCATCCTTTTCTTCCTCACTCCTTCTCCTCATCATCTCTCAACTCCTGCCCTTCTCTTTCTCCCATCATCCATCACTTTCTCTTCCTCGGTCCAATTTAAATCTAAATTTAACAAGCTTCACCGGCCTAAATATTGCCAATACCCCCTGTACTCTCTCACACTATGTTTTTCCATCTTTCTCTCCAATGTAATCACTCTCTCGTCTGTTTTAGAAATGTCCCCCCACCCTCCTCTCCTCTCTTCTCTTTCATGCTTTCTCTCTGTCATGGTGAAGGATAGAGAGATCAGTCAGGGTCTGTCAGCACAGGAGAGGAGCTCTCAACTTAAAGGCCCACTTAAGCCCTTGGACATCGCCCCTCCCGATCCCCCAAACCCTGACCTTCCACCTTTCACCCTTCCTCCAAAACAAACAGGTCGCGACCCCCCGCCAGAGAGCAGGAGCCACAGTAGCTTAGAGACGAGACGGGCGGAGAGAGACGCCGATGGGAACCGGTTTCCCAAAACTGTTTCAACGAGTCGTCTTCTCTGCCAGAGGTCGGCTCAGCGTCTATGTACGTTTCCTCTAAAGCAAAGTAATAACGTCACCCCCAGCTGGTCGAAGTAGAAGACAAATCGCACACAATCATGAAGGGTGGTTCAGTAACTTTGCTTTGAGCAGGATGGCTGCAAATATAGTTTGGATGAACATAAAAAAAAATACAATTTGGCCCCAAAAAATGTTTTATATCTTCTTAAGTACAGTAGCTTTAAGATTATTAAAATCATATTATTCAACATTTTTAATTCAGTATTGAATTGCAATTTGAATAAAGAGATAAAAAAACATGGCAATATGAAATGCAATTGATTGAGCTTTCATTTTAATTTGTAATCAAAATATTTCAAACTGAATTGAGTCGATCACTTTATTTCATATAGACAAGCAGCACCGGTACCGGGGATGAAGGTCTGAGGACTAAAACAGTTGTAAATAAAGTGAGTACAATCTATCTATAACTGAGCAAATCCTCACACCGGCGAAGCAAATATTTGGCATATTTCTGTGATAGATGATGATGAATTGATTATCTTGTTGGTGTTCAATTTTCTGTTGATCGACAAATGAATTAATCTCCAAGCTGTTTTAGCTGCAGGCACCTTCGTCCAAGAAACCATCAGCCCATAAAATCCCTCCTTCTCCTGAATCCATGCAAAACACTTTCATAAAATGTAGTTTTTGTGGGTTTTTGTTTCTCTCATAAAGACTCTTCTGGCACTGAGGCCACAACAATGTTTAAATGAGTTGAGATTATATTCCCGTTCACTGAGGCTTTTTATTGTAACTGTTGGACTGACAACCGGCCGGGAGCTCTTTACTTTGTTCTCCTCTTTTATCTCCCTCTCTGACCACTCAGACACTCTTTTCATCTCTTGTTCCTTCATCGCTTCATCCTCCTCCTCACTTCCTACCACTCAGTTTGCAGAAGACAGGTGAGACAAAAGAGAAAGAGAGGCAGAGACAGAGACTGGAAGAGGGGAGATATGGAGAAGATATAAGAAAAATCTATAATTACATAAAAAACACAGTAGGTATTATATAATTTCATATTTCTGTCAGTGTATTTACATTTTATCTGAATTTTGCTTTTATTTTGAAACACAAGTGAAATATGATACTGATCATTAAAGTTTTACAGACTGATATGTTCCATGTTATGTGCAGTGAGAAATAGAATAGAGGAGTTGTTGGCTCAGTGTTATCAGGTGGTTATCAGGTAAACCTCGCCCCTCCTGTATTGATCAGCTACTGTTTGAGTTGAGACACTGACAGGAAACGACCTTTGACCTTTCTCTCAGATCGATCTCAGCTACTGAGTGTAAAACTCTTCTATGCGTGGTGCATCTGGAATGTTTGTTTGATTGATTAATGGGCTGCTGTGACATCTGACCTTTGACCTCCTCACTGTTGGGTGCTGTTTGTAATGTTGGAAATGCTCTAATATTAAACTCATAATTAAATCCCGGCAGGACGAGAGCTGTGGATTAAATGTTTGTTTGTGTTCAAAGAAATAATAAATAATAAAGTAATTAAAAATTCAATTGTTTAATCACAGATTTGTTTTGCATTCATCTTTATTTTATTTAGATTTATTGCTAGATTAATCATCCCTCTTTAGGGAGTAACGTTTAAAAGCACCAGTCGGCTCATTTCCAACACTGCAGAGTGAACAAAAAAACTCATGTGTGCCGAGAGGCACAGACCAAGCGGTGGTATCTGACGTGTTGGGAGTGAGAACGGGTTGCTTAAATAGTGTCATAGTTGAGCTAGGGTTGCACAATTTTTTCTCTTCTATCTAATTGCGATATTTTGACTGATATTGCAATTGTGATATGATTTGCGATATAGAGAAGAACACTATTCTCATTTTCATTGAAAAACATATTAAAATGATTATGGTGTGATTTTTGCAGGGATCTGTACCAAACAAAGATGTTTTCTTAAGTCTGTAGAATATGATGCTTAGGCCATGACGTCTATTTTACAATATTTTATTTAAAAATGGTATTTTGACACACAATATTGCGCCTCCTGCGATTTGAAAATTGCAGTAGATCATATTGGGACTTTGATAAAATTTCAATTAATTGGGCAGCCCTAAGTTGAACCTCGTCACACGCCTGTGGTATGAAGATTGTCTGTGACGTCCCAGTTGTCACCAACATGTTTAATATTTATAGTGTGACCAGAATAACAAGCCAACTATCACCCCGGCCAAAGTCAAGTCAGCTAATGCAAACCGTGCTCCTACACAAATACAGCTGATATTCCACCTGGCCTTACACTGAAAACAAACTCCGGCTCTTATTCCTCCCACATGATGCTGAGAAGGAAAAATCAGCAGACATTTACAGGTTTTGGTGGAGCGAAAATCTGAACTACAACAAGTGACTGAGTGAAAAAAGAAAACAGGAGCCAATCTGAGGGCGAGCGAGGGGAGGAAGAGCCGATGAGAGAGTGGAAAAAGACATGGAGATGAACAGACGGATAGACGAGGATGATGAAGAGCGTGACGGAGATGGACTGACTCCCTCCAAGATAACGGATCGTCATGGCGACCGGCCTGTCAGTCAGTCTGTCAGCCACATCCACTCCTGGCCCCATTACAGCGCTCGGCCTCACCCCGACTCACACAATGGCTCTTCTGTACGTGTCTGTATGTGTGTGTGTGTGTCCCTACCCACAGAGCCATTAGCAGGTACTCTGGACCAACTGGAGAGCCAAACCCCCCCCCCCCCACCCCTCCATGTATGAGTGACACTGGAGCCCTGATGGCTCCCCAACCCCCTAAAGACAGCCCGGCGACACAGAGAGTCCGTCTTTTGGGGGATGAAGGAAGTGGAAGTGTGGTCAATGAAAAATGCTCAGCTTTTGCTAAAGGTCTGGCTTAACCTGGATGTTATGTTACCAAGCATGAAAACGTTTCCTCCTTCTCTTGCTCTCACAATATACTTGCATTGACAGAAGGTAAAGACAAAAAGTAGCTGCTCATTATGCTGCAAATCAGTCCATAGAGTTAAAGTAATAATAATAATATGAACAGTAAACAGTCAAACTTTGAGATGTTTCTCCAGCGAAACACACTTTTAAAGCTCAACTTTCATCTGAATTTTTGGCATTATTGATTAGATTAGATTTAACTATGAAATACCGTGTTATTGCCAGCCATACAAGCTTTTCTCATATTTAAACGAATATATTAGTGATCGTATGAAACAAACAGGTAAAATCTGTATAAAGTGCAGATTTAGTTGCTATGTATGCACGTCAAAAGCAAAAGCAGAAACAGAGTGATTATCTCTGTGTTTGGATTTGTGTGCACATAAAGAATAGAAACCTTTCATAATTTGTTATATAGAATATTTGACTTAGACAGAATATTGAAAATGTAATGAGAAGCTGATATCTGACTGATATGAGTTTGTGCTTGAAGGCAAAACAAAAGCCATGCATCTGGGGTTTGAAAAGTTTTCAGAGATAAACAAAGGCCAAATTCAATAAAGAACAAGCCCAGGATGTATGTAAGTTTATGAGTGTGTGTGTGTGTGTGTGTGTGTGTGTGTGTGTGTGTGTGTGTGTGTGTGTGTGTGTGCGTGTGTGTGTGTGTGTGTGTGTATGCAGGGTGTGGGTGATGTGTGTATATGTGTGTGTGTGTGTGTGCAGTGGGGGTTAAAGTAGAGATGAAAGGCCGGCCATTGCCTGCTGATGACTGATAGCATTCAGCAGGGCTTTGGCTGATGTCTGCCTGATAACACAGAGGACGGCTCAGTCAGACTGCAGGCCGAGGGGAGCCTCCGAGCAGCCAATCAGAAGCTGCGGTTTGGATATAACAAGTTGTATTTGCCATGACAAAGTATATGTATAAACTGTACATGTACAAGGTGACATTAGCAAGCCAAAGAGGAGGTTGAATAACGGCCCTGTGTGTGATATTCTTCCACCAGTTCCATTATTTTCTTAAATCAGAACACCTCATTGTGCATTATAGCTCATATACCATGACATCTGACCACTGTCATTTTTAACGGTCAGTGAAAAGGCCCTGACGCACCAAGCTTCAGGACAGCTTGTGGCCGTCAGTGAGCTTCTGTCGGCCTAGTTTTTGCGGTGTGTTCCGCACCGTTGGCTCTAGTCTGCCCGTGTCGGCGCCCGTCGCCGAGAGAACTCACTCTGATCGGCTGTCCAGCTTAAACGAATCAGTGCACAAGAAGAGAAACGGACATGAGGAAAGCAAGCCAACGAGTAAAGTCAAGAGGAAAAACACGCATCAACATAAAATCACACGCAGGTGCAGAACGTACGTGGTAGTTGGCCGTCAGCTGTAGTCTTTCTGGTGTGTTCAAATGCAACTTGTCGGCCAAAACAAAGGCGATGTGAGGCGATGTAACAGTCAGCCTTTTGGTGATTCTGGGCCTTAAAGGCCTCAGAAGTGGAAAAGAAGGGGCAGAAACCACCTTCCTGACGTCAGAATTGGGGATATTCTACATGTCTTGTGCATCATCTTATACACAGTTTCCCAAAAATATTTGGATATACCCAACATATTTGGTTTCTTTGTGATCTCCACAATAATTTAAAATAAAATTCTGTGGGTTTAAATAAAGTTTGTCAGTCTAGTGGGGCACTGATTGAGAACAGCAAATTATTGAAGATATAAATATGTTTGAGGTTTTCTAACTTGCCAGCCAATCAGAAACAAACATTATCAGTGAACATGGTGCAAATAATTATATCAGGAGTATTGCATAGTCGTAGTATATAGTATAATAGTAGTATATAGGCTACTGAGGATGCAGATGAACACACATGCAGCCCTCAAGTTCACACCCGCATGCTTCCTGGAGGCTCAACTCGGTTCATGTGACGCTCTCTTTCAGCCGCTGTCGAGGCAGTGACACAGAAAAGCCTTGTTGGCCCATTCTCATCCCCTAAAACAAAGACCTCTACAGCAGTAATGTGGGGTAGAGGGGCGGTGCAGGGGTCAAGGGTCAAAGAGCACATGTTCCAGGAAAAGAGTCGTCCCCTAACGTTTTGTCGGTTGGTTTTAACTGCCAGGCCGAGCCAAGACACCGTGACGACAGGCATGTCTGTTAAAATAAACAATCCCCACTTCATGTTTCACTGCAAGTTTGTTGTAAATCCTCAGAAAACAGTTAAGAGTTGCATTATTAAGTGCTTCCCTGCACTCGCAAATCACTTAGCCATTAAAAAAAAACACTTCATGTGCCACAAAACATTCTCTAGATAGAAAGTTGCATTATTACATCCAATTCATCGCATCACATTGATAAGCACTTTTCAACCACAATATCAACTTACTGAAAAAGTTTAGTGAATACTTTAAAAACTGCTTACGAAATGTACCATGAAATCAAACAATCCACACATCTCGCCTAACCTCCCGCCAAAAACTTGCATTTCAAAGTCCTGTTGCAGCGTTACAAATCTTTCACAACCGTCCGATAAGAAGCACCACACAAAGCTCAATAATCAGCTTTTACAAATATCGCTATCAGCTCTTAAAGAGGTCATTTTATTCTATCAGCCCGAGTGGAAAAGCTGAAGCAGCAATTACACGTCAAGGTGCCGTGAACAAACAGGGCGGGCGGCGAGTCGTTCAACTGGGGCAATAACTGCTCTGCAACATGTTTGATAGAATGGAAAGCGAAACTAATTGTTCTTACCAGACACTCGCAGGTGATGCAGGGGTTGTCAGTGATGTTGGGGATGTGGAGGACTTCTCCTTCATTCTCACAGCTTGCCTCGGTACCTGTGAAGGACAGCAGGAGGGTGACAAAGGTGAGATGCAGGCTGAGGGCGGGGCTGAGAGTGAAAAATGGGTCTGGACTTTTGACTCTAACCAACCCTCCTGACCTACGCAATCACCTGGCTCTTGTTAAATAAACTATGAACTGAAAGCGGGTGAGTCATGACCAGAGGATCCAGAGAATTATCACAGACTCTGCAGTTCAGCTCAGCTCTACGTAGCTTTTTTAGCATCTTTGAGCTCCCCGTTTTAGTTTTATGGCCCACAAGAGTTACTGTTTCAGCTAGATATGTAAACAGGCAGCTGTTAGACAGCACGGTAACCAATTCAACTTTTTAGGGTGATGATATGTCGGTGTTGCGTTTACAGTTTGTTCTGCTGCCCCCAGGTGGCCAAAAAATTAAACGCTGCTGCTTTAACTTTTTGTTTGTTTTCATTAGCCCAACTTTCCTGTGTCAGTTTTGGAGAAAAGCATGTATGATATTATGTATCCATTGTGAGGTTTGTCTGACCAGGTGAAAGCAGCGACATTTAAACTGAGGTCTTTAAAAAACGTGAGTCAGTCAGTTTGTTACGAGAGTAAATGTAATCTGAACCAACGACAGGAAACGACCCCAAACACAAGGGTTTATGGGTAGAAGCAGACAGATGTCAACATCTCGTGGCCAGCGGTTCCTCCTGCTCTGAGAGCTGCAGCAGAAAAAAACAAAGTCCGGAGCGACGCTCAGCTGTTTGTTCATGTGCCAGACTTGTTTTGACTCTCTAAAATGATAACTTCCTTCCTTCCCAGTAGGAGCTTATTGTCATGAGCTGGGAGTTGAACCAGGTTCATCGGAGGTAAAGGTAAATCCTCACCTCTGACCGCTCTATTTGAGTGTCAAACTACTTCCTGTTTCCTCCAGCTGATCTTATCTCTCTGAGGGGGAGAATTTCTCTCTCAGTTTGACCACAATGCAGTTTATTTACTTTTTAGGAATTGGATTTGACTTTATTAAATTTCATAATACACTAGACTGAACAACCACTGTGAATGAAGAAACTAGAACAATGCTGCTTTATCTTGTATTTCTATCCAGATCTGCTTGTGTTTGTATTATTAATGTTTATCGATTTATGTCTAAAACCCTGATTTGTCCATTTTCTGCTTCAGTTCATCTGTGGCAATGATGCAGTTTCTCCATTGGGATCATTTACTGATAACCCATAATCTCATTTTACGTTTCAAGCAAGATTTGAACAGAACAGAAAATGAAAGACTAAGACCTTTTTGAGCAATATTTGGTCAGTATCTTATCAGTGCAGTGACCTCTGACTTCTGAACTGCTGATTGTTCGGTTTGTTGTATGTTGATGATTTAGAAATTGACCGTTTGCTAAATTCATCTCGTGGACGAACGCATTGTGCATGGTGGTGTAATACCAGCGATATTCTGCAGTTAAAGAGTTTTTTAAGGTGCTTTCACAAGACAACATTCAGTCCGTTTTCCAACTCCAACTTCCAACTCTGGTGTGGTTCGTTTGGGCAGTTGTGAACGCAGTAATCGTACTCTGGTGCGGAGCAAATCAGCCGGTCCCCGAAAGGGGCAGTCTCGGACCGTTTCCAAGCTAACCCTAGCGCTGTTCGATCGTAGTGAGAACATAAACCGACCAAATTGCAGGAAGTAAACCAAAATTTAGGCTGGCTGCGTGGTCATTGGTTGAGATGGACACAGGTAAATGACAGGTGAACCTGATTGGGAGAGGAGTGACTTGGACTTCTGCAGTCCGATGAAGAGAATATACAGAATATGCAAAATAATGTCCACAAAAATAGTGACGTTTATAAAGTAATTTGAGATTAACTGAGATGCCACCAAAATGTGTGAAAGTATGGCTTGGTATCACTTTAAGGGTCCTGGTTTTGGTACTGGTATCGTCATTTTTTAAACAATACCCAGCCCCGGTCATTTCCGCCGCCAAAATCGATGGTTGCTGGCTAGAAGTGAGAAAGCTGCTTTTCTCTTCTTCTGATTGAAATCAAGGACCCGTTGTTTGGATAATTATTACGAATTTTGATGGTAAATCTGCCACCGTTACCACTGTAAACAGCATATGTATGTATGGGAAGCAAAGAGTCATTTGACTCTAACTTAAAGATCTGAGTGACGTTTATATCGGAGCTGTGACGGACTAAATCTCAACAACAATAGACTCTTATAGCAGCGAGTCGTGCCGTCTGTGTCTGTCCCTTTGAGTTCGCAGAAAACCAGCCTGTGGATTCTGGCAGAGCAGACGAACCCTGCCGACTCCACCGCCACTGTAAAATTTACAGCCTTCGAGTGTAATTAAACTGGCAGGGCTGTAAGTGGTGGGGGGTGGAGGGTCTCTGAGGCCTCGTCTTCAGTCTGACAAAATACTTTCCTCCTCTGTTTGTCAGCTGCTGTGTTTACCTCACATCCATCTATCCAGATCCCTCTGCCTAGAGATAGTAATGATGCATTCAAACCTCAGCACTAAATGTTTCATTAAAACAAAAACCTGAAACTATTGCAAGCAAAAAACAGTGAAAAGGTCAAAATGAGACGGATAATATAGCTGGAGAAAGCAATGCAGGGAGTCATTAAAGGGGCTGGAGCTAAAGGACAGCAGGGGACTTAAAAGTGTGACCTCTCCTGAGTTAAAGGTCACTCTCTGTCTGACTTTGAAGGTTGATCAGGCTCCGACGGTCGCGTCTATTTTAGTCGGTAAAATACCTACATTTATTAAAAGCTGAGTCTAATAAATCTCTTTTTGAATTGATTGAGCCAGTTAGCTAAACGTCAAATTGAAAAAGTCATATGCATGTATTGCACATTTTCTGTTTCCAGTGGTAGAGAAATAATTCAGCTCCTTTATTTAAGTATAAGCAATACTGCAATATAAAAATACCCCATTACAAGTAAAAATCCTGCATAAAAAATGTCAAGTATCATTAGGAAAATGTACTTAAAGAATAAAGAGTAAAAGCACTAAATGCTGAAAAATACCCCCTGTACGGTTATACTATTATATAGAGTATTATTGGATTGTTATTAATGATGTTAGTAGAAGTTTATTGTTCAAAGTAGAGCAAATTTGACCTACTTATAAAGTAAAAGCTGTCAAATAAATGCAGTGGAGTAAGATGTACATTTCCCTGTAGAAGTATAAAATCGCATGAAATGGAAATACTCAAGTACAACTACCTCAAACGTGTACTTCAGCACAGTACTAGAGTAGATGTACTTAGTTACATTCCATTAGTGTCTGTTTCAGAATAATGAGGGTGGTTTGAAAATAAATAAATATGTAATCTGAATAGATTTATCAAGGATTATATACATTTATAATAATTTAGATTTGCCTAGAATAATTCTTACAAAATGCATTTTATCACAATTCTGAAGTTGACAAATACTGCAGCCCATTACAGAACAGTAATCGGTAAAGTTTGGGAGGTTTTTAGTGAAACTGACAGTTTCAAAAACGTTCTTTGAGGAACTTTTATACAGCTTTATCTCCAGTAAAACCCTGTCAACAGCCGTTCTGACTTGATGAGTTCCATAGAGTGTCATAAAGTGCTTTCAAATCCTAGTGGAGAGAGACAAGAGGGGTATACGGACGACAAGCAACAAGTGTCCTGGACCAGATTTAAACCAGTAATGCTGCGGTTATGAAGCCAACAGGATGACCTCTGTACCCGCTGCTCCACCTGCTGCAGTGACACATTCACCCGTCCAACTATAAGACCTCAACCAGGTCTGTGGTTCAGCAGACAATAGACAGGATGATACAGTGCATATTTGGGATGCCAGGTGGAGGAATCTGATCTGCTGGGATCATAATGGCGCAGCGTCCTCAGCTGAGAGGTTGTTGGTTCTCAGAGGTTTCCCTAGCACTGTTTCATGTCAAACAGATACACATGTTTGACTACAGAGACCCATCTGGTACAGGTTTTGTCCCCGTCCCCCCATCTGATTCCCATCATTCTGTTTGCTTCAGGAACAGAGATAACAGCCAGGAGAGAGAGGAGGAAACTCTGATAATCAGAAATTATTCTTATCAGGGCTTAAAGCGGATGTGCATACAGGTACTTTCTTGACATGTGGAAGTCTATATTGATGTTAAAAGCTGCAAGAGAAAGTGAAACCTCTGTTCTGAATCAGCTTCATCAAAGATTTTTTTAATGAAATTATCATGAAATTCAACTACTGTCGTCATGGAAACCCCTTTAAAATGACCCCTGGAGGAAACCAAATAAATAAGCATAATCAAATACATCTAATCCCCCTTTTCCTCGTTGTGCCAGAGGTCAGATCAGTAAAAGCAGGTCAGAGGCAGAAGTCATGTCGCTCACGCTGCTGATAAGGCGCATGTAGGCTAAACCACCACATCCACCTTTTCATTCACTGCCTGTCTTTTATTCTCATTTCTCAACGTTGCTGCAGGGCAAACAGACGATATCCTATGATGCAATGCGGCTGTCAAAGTGGGAGCAGCCCAGGGAGAGAGAGTTAGAGAGGCATGGAGAGGACAGAGACGAGCTGTTCAATCAGAGCTGGTTGTGAGAGGAAGGTGATTTACACTTTACAGCCTGCTTTTAACTTAAAAAAAAAAAAAAAGTGGGTTAATTATAACCTATAGTGAAGCAAACAACAATTTGAGGAAAGATCACTTCTAATTTTAGGCAGACCTTTCATCCTAAAGATCTAAATCCTTTGTATAATTCCCCTTAAGTTTGATATAAATGACTTTGAATTATGTCATGTCAAACTACCTCTGCAAACAACAAGCTCTGCTGCAAATAACAAGTCAGGGTGGATTTTTTGGTGGTATCTCTTTCTCTGTTTCCACTGGAAGAAACGGACCAATTACTTACAGGGAGGTATAGAGGATAACCTGAAAGGTTAGAATAAAAAACAGAGTCCGTTTTCATTATCCAGCGCTCATCTGAACCTCACAAACTCAAGATTAAGACACTTTCCAAAACCCTCCAAAACGCAACTCAACACTAGCATTCCTTCTTTATTCTAATAATTCATAGTGTTTTCTGCCATTTCAAATACATTCTCATCCTACATTAGTTTAGTAGAGTTAAATATTTCCCTCTCCTTCAATATTTATTAGTGTATCTATATAAATGTGTTTATCCTTCCAGTTTAAAAAAATGCAAAAATACAATATTATGAATCTAAATACATGTGTCAATTATCTCTCAAAAATAGATTTTTTTCTTTAAAAAAAAAAAAAAAATGCATTAAAAATACGATACATTAAAATACATTTTTATCCATCTTTATGATGCCATACAAAAAACATAATAAAGAAATACACTGTGATGCCAAAAACAGATGGGAAGTTGTGAAAGAAAAGAGCGTTTTTGTTTCCCCACATTGTTGATGTTTTGCTTCCTGGTGATCATGCACCAAGCTGGAGGTTTTATTGCCTTCTTCTTAGACCCTTTAGTTGACCACCACATTACCGGTAACCAGGAATATAAAAGCTGAGGTGACTTTGATTTCGCTGAAGGAGACTGAAGGAGAGTCACGGAGACGCGGCAGACTGAATAACTGGTGGGTTTGGGTAGATTTTACGCACGGTGGGTGTTATGTGATGTGTTATTAGACTAAAGGCAAGGCAGCTTTATTTGTAGAGCACATTTCAGCAACAGGGCAATTCAAAGGGCTTTACATAAACATTCAAGAACATTGCAACAGAGTGCAAAAAGAACATTAAGACATAATTAAAACAGTTATAAAAACATTAAAGATTAGAAAATAAAAAACAAGTTAAAAATAAAAGCTATAGGATAGAAGCTAAAATAGAATATAACACATAAGAGTAAAAGCTCTAGTGCAGTATATAACATCATTATCTGGTTTAATAAAAGGCAGCAGCAAACAGGGAAGTTTGAAGCTTTGATTTAAAAGAGTTGGAGTTGATCCTGCAGGTTTCTGGGAGCTTGTTCCAGATATTTGGTGCATAAAAACTGATTATGCATGTTTAGTTGTGACTCTGGAGGACACTAAGCAGACCTGATCCAGATGACCTGAGAAGTCTGGATGGTTCAGAACATAGCAGAAGATCAGAAATGTATTTTGGCCCTTAAACCATTTAGTGCTTTGTAAACCAGCAGAAATCAATTCTCTATGAAGCCATAATGATCTTACCTGTAATTAGCGGAGAGGAGGTTCTGGGTGTTTGGAGCAGCAACAGAAAGCAGAAGAGAAACCTACAGGTGGACCAGGAGGGAGGGTTCAAGCAGAGGAGCAACATCCTCGGAGGTTTCTCCAGGAATCAGAGTTTGGTGAGGAATAAATAAACTCAAAATCAATCCAAAGGAAAACAAAAAAAAAAAGTGAAACAGATCCACGTTTTTCTTCTGCAGACTTCTTCTTTATTCCAGCCAGGAGAGAAAAACCTCCTCACTGCGCTGAAATGCAAAGCGACAAAGAGCCAGACGCGCGGAGATCACACCGACATTACAATGACAAAGACGCGCAGGAGACAGGCAGGAGAGAGGCAGGAGGACAGGAGTCCGTGGATGAAAACATTTAAAGATGAAAGCAGTCCCAAATCCTGCAGATGTTGGAGGATCCGGAGAGGACGTTTAAGAGGGTTGATTTCTCTCCACTCCGGCAGTCAGAAGTCAGAAGTGTCCGAGGTTTGATTTGAGCTCTGATAAACACACACAGCTGATGTAGAACAACTGGAGAGTTTCAGAACAGATCTTGACTCCCTGCAGAGAAGTTAGTCAGTGAAGTTTCCAGGAGAAGACTCAGAAGACTCAGTGGACTCAATCTGCGCTCCGAATCCAACAGAGTCCGTTTGGCACATTGATGCTCGATGCCGACTGAAGAGTGGACGGAGGAGTGGACTGCAGTCTCTCTCTCTCTCTCTCTCCCCTCCTCCTCTCCCTCTCTCTCTCTGTCTCTCCCTCTCTCTCTCTGTCTCTCTCTCTGTCTCTCCCTCTCTCCCTCTCTCTCTCCCCTCCTCCCTCTCTCTCTCTGTCTCTCTCTCTCTCTCTCTCTCTCTCTCTCTCTCTCTGTCTCTCTCTGTCTCTCTCTCTCTCCCTCTCTCTCTCTGTCTCTCTCTCTCTCTCTCTCTCTCTCCTCCTCCTTCTCTCTCTCTCTGTCTCTCTCCCTCCCTCCCTCTCTCTCTCCCCTCCTCCCTCTCTCTCTCTCTCTCTCTCTGTCTCTCCCTCTCTCTCTCCTCCTCCTTCTCTCTCTCTCCCCTCCTCCTTCTCTCTCCCCTCCTCCTCCTCTCTCTCTCTCTCTCTCTCTCTGTCTCTCCCTCTCTCTCTCCTCCTCCTTCTCTCTCTCTCTGTCTCTCTCCCTCCCTCCCTCTCTCTCTCCCCTCCTCCCTCTCTCCCTCTCTCTCTCTCTCTCTCTCTCTGTCTCTGTCTCTCCCTCTCTCTCTCCTCCTCCTTCTCTCTCTCCCTCTCTCTCTCCCCTCCTCCCTCTCTCCCTCTCTCTCTCTCTCTCTCCCTCTCTCTCTCTCTCTCTCTCTCCTCCTCCTTCTCTGGCATTAAAGTGGACCTGTGGTGTCAGAGAGCACCACAGAGCCAGAAAGTCCTGCCTCCCCTGTGAAACCCTGGACCTCCTCCTGTCTCCAGACCAGACCTTTATAAAAACCTCCTCCAACCAAACCCTCCAAGACCCTCTCTGGTCCTCTGCTCCTCCAGGTCTCCTGCAGACTGCAGTCTTCTCCCAGACCTCCTCCTCCTCCTCCTCCTCCTCCTCTTCACCCACTTCTCCTTTTGTTATTCTAAGGTTGTAATAATCACAGTCTCTCTGCTCCTATCTGCCTGCTACTGAACCTCTGTGTGCCATAAAGCTGAGTGTGTGTGCGTGTGTGTGTGAGAGAGAGAGAGGCTAACCTCCTGCTTTGGGATCCAGTTTCATTACCAACAAACCAGGGGAGCTACATGTGCTTCGTCTCTAAATGTAAATGTAAGTGTTTTAGAAGAAGAAGAATAAAAAACATAACGAGAGAGAGACAGGAGGACTGTGCAACAAGTGCAACATTTGCGTCTCCAGCAGAAGCAGAGACGAAGTAAATATCCTTCTAAAATGCCCCACATTTGAACAAATTAGAAATAACTTATTTTCCAAATCTACCTGGTCTTCAATACCTCCTTCAAACTGTCGGTTTGGTGGTGATACTGATGTGGCACATCTGGCAGGAGAATATAGAAATTTATTGCCAGAAGGAAAGGCAATGTTTTCACATAGCTACACACTTTGTTTCTTCTTAAATTTTAGATACACAGAGGTCTCCTTCTTTCTTTCTTTGTCTGAGTATTTATCACTGTATTTAGAAATTAGTGTAGCCAAAAGTGCATGGACACTGGTGTCCTCTTTGGTGTGGGGCTGTTTTTTCCTGGTTTGGGCCAGTTAGTTCCAAAGAAGAAAGATCTTAATGCTCCAACATACAATGACATTTTAGACAGTGTTCCTCCAACTTTGTGTGACAATGTCTCGGTGCACAAAACCAGCTCCATAAAGAAATGGTTTTCCCAATTTTACGTGGAAAAACTTGACTGGTCTGCACAGAGCCCTGACCTCAACCCCATCCAACACCTTTGGGATGAACTGGACCTGATCACCAACATCAGTGGATGGGTGCAAATCCCTGCAAACAGATCCAACATTTGGTGGAAAGACTGAAACCAGAAGCAGCAGATTAATGTCCATGGTTTTGCAATGCAATGTTCAACTATCACATATGGGAGTGTTGTTCAAGTGTCCACATAATTTTGGCCATGTAGTCCACTCTGTTTATTTTTTGGCTCCATCAAAATGTGACGCAAACAAAGTTTTGTTGAACTGAATATTCATGCGCTATTCTCAGTGCAATACAAACCAGTCCTTGTGGTTGTCAATGACCCATTTGGGGCTCTTGAAGGGGTCAAAGGTTCCCAAACTGGGGTGTGGGGGAACCTCTGGGGGACACTAATCAGACCCTGACAAGGACACAAAGTCAGTCAAGAAAAAGTCAACTGAAGAATCACTTCCTCAAATTCCTCCAATACAAATCTATAACCAAAACCAAACATGTCTCAGGTTTCCTTTGAATGAAATCACCATTAAATGAATGTCGCAGGTTTGTTCAAACAGAGAAAACGTTTCCTTCTTCTCAAACTCAACACGCTCCTCCACCATATAAACTCCTCTACATTTTAGCATTATGTTCCCATAAATCTGCAGTCTGGAGTCGACATTAAAGCCTTATGTGACAGATGAGGCGGGTTGCATGACAGTATCTGTGTGTGTGTGTGTGTGCGTCTAGCCTCTTTAAAGTGAAGCTCGTCAGAAGCTCAGACGGGGAGGAAAAGCGAGTCTTCAAAGAAATAATTAGGACCCACCCAGCAGCTTTTAACTGAGTGTCAGCCGCCGCTCGATCTGTGCTGCTGCATGCTGGAGACACACACCAGCCAGGCAGACCCAGGTGTGTGTGTGTGTGTGTGTCACAAAGACAGTGAGGAAGACAGTCACAAGGGAAACATGTCAGAGAGAGAGTGTGTGTTAGTGTCGTAGAGAGAAAGTTTGAGTGTTGACGACTAGAGTGTGTTTCTTTTTAAAAAGCAAGTTTGTCAAAAATGGAGAAGGAGTTTGTGTTTCAAAGAGAGAGAGAGAGAGCATCAAAGAGTGTGATTCAAAGAGCAAGTGTGTGTGTGTGTGTGTGTGTGTGTGTGTGTGTGTGTGTGTGTGTGTGAGTGTGTGTGTGTCAGAAAGAAAAAAACAAAGTGTGAGTAGAAGAGACCATCAAAATGTGTCTGTCAGAGGTAAAGAGCGTCTCAGAGTGTGTGCGAGGTTGGATTTCTGGTAATATTAACCACTAGATGGCAACAGAGAGAGGGAGGGGGTGACCTGGTCTGACCGCGCGCGCACACACATACACATACACACACAAACACATGCACTAACACACACACACACACACACACACACACACACACACACACACACACACACACTTCAGAGGAGATGACAGGGAGTGAGCAGAGAGTCTGCGGTGTGTCCAGGACACTGCAGGAGTCAGTGTGTGAGCTGCAGGTTTAAGGGACTATGTGGGTTTTTAGAAGTTAGTTCAATCTCGATAAACAATTTACAGACAAACATCGTCAAATTAAAATAAATTAAATGAAATTTCTGACTTTCAACTCAAAGAGCAAGATTGGTAATTGGGGGGTTCATTTAAAGTAAAGTGTGCTGCTTCGCCCCTCTTGGTTAAATTATGAATTTGAAATGTTTTGGCGATGGAAGCAGACATCACCACAGTAAAGACTTTTTTGCTCCAGTATTTCAGTAAATTTCAATACAATGCAGGAAGGAACTCCCAAGAAGTTCTGTGGGGACTCAAACAATGTACGGATTAAATAAATGTCTTGAATGCAAAGACAGTCCACAGGAAGACTCTCCGTTTGGACAAGATACTGAGCTCCTTTCTGACGCACGTGTTTATACGCAAAACTGGATGACAGCCTTTACTCGCTAGAGGTTCATTTCCTGATAAAAGATTTGAATTTGTCTGACAAAAGCAGTGTAAGTAAAACAGAGGGTAACTCCCAGAGACACCAAGGTGAACACATTGATATAACATATAAGACAACAGATCGCCCCCGGAGCAGAAAAAGAAGGATACTACAGTATCTAGTCTCTAAATAGCCTGGAGGAACAAGAAGGAGAAGATTACAACCAATCCGACCAACTGAATCTCAACTGCGGTGATACATCATGGGTGATGGAGGGGAATTTCAAGCTAAGATGTGCAATGGAGAATTATATATACACTTTAAGCATTTTGTTGAGCAACATCCAATCAACAAGCTTCATTTAGGCTCAAAAGATTAAAAGTTCAGCACCAGGATTTTAGTGATTTAGCAATTCGACTGTAACCACTCAGATGATACCAGAGTGAAATAGAATAAGAGCAAAGGAAGAAATCTGAATTATTTCTTTCCACAGTCCACCTGGTTTAAAAACTGGGGTCCGAAGACCTCAACGCATCACTGAAATGGCCCCAGACAGTTTAATCTAACAGTGTTTTCCTCCCGCAGAAAAGATCCTTAATGTTTCTAGAATGACTAATGTACTCATAGACCCCATATCCTCAACACATAAACCACAAAAGAGCAAATGTCAAGCAGCTAAGAAGAGAAAACAAATGGTTTGTTTCAAAGGAAGATGTTTGTCTGTAGGAAGTGGATTTGAAACAAGGAGGAAAAGGTGAAACTGGGTGAAGAGATTTCCTCTTTGTGATGGATGGAGCTGCTGCAGGTCTGACCTGGAGTGATCAGTGTCCTCAGATGTTCGTCTGAGCGTCCTCCTGCCTTCAGACTGGCTGCAGACGGGAGGCTGGATCCCCGGCGGCCCTGAGGTTAAAGCCCCCTGCAGCCGGCAGGTCTGGCTCTGAGAGGCTATGAGGGGGGAGGAGAGGGGAGAGGTTAGACCCAGCTGTCTGAGTCAGGCCACACCAACACTAATAGCCCGTTTCCACCGCAAGAACCTTTCCAGGAACCCAGGATTCTTTTTTAGAAATTGAGGAACCTTGTTTCAATTGGAGGAACCGGCATTTAATTTCAGTACCTTTGCAATAGTTCCTGCAACCCAAAAAAGTCCTCGTTCTCAGGGGAGCACTTTCTGATGGCCTGTGCAGAGCTTGCAGGGCTGAACGTTGTAGTCAAACACTAAAGGCCTTTGCACAACAAGTCTGTATTTTTCATCCGAAATTGTCGCATGTTTAAAAATAAATATGACCTCCCGTTGTGTGAATCATATTTACACATCAACTCAATTTTCTGTGTTTTTTTGCATTCGTCAAAAACCAAAAGATTTGTGATTTTTTGACCACTCAGAGCCACCATACATGCAAACGTCATCATCCAAAATAGCATCTGATAAACATCCACTTCGTCTCCCAGCACAAAGCACTTTACGATAAAGAAATAAAAGAATGGACAGATGCAGAATTTAAAGATAGATTGTTGCAGGTGATTAGAAAAGAGCTTGGAATCGGGGATGGACACAAAACAAAGGATGTAGGAAAGATTAGACGATAGTGATTGTGCTCTAAGCAGCTAAATGATAGCTTCTTGCTATTGTCATTCATTCATTAGCCCCATTTGGGACTAGCACTATCCATTGTACCCACGTAATTAATTCAGTTTTGTCTCATATTGCGAGTTTTCGCATCAAAGAGAATAATAAAACGCATCTCAATGATTAACGTCTTTGTTCCCTCATGGCTGGGTTGCACAGCTCTGGATTGCCGGTTACGTGATTGGCCACCGCAGCGTCGGGTTGCGTTTCTCCAAAAGTTGACTCAGTACAAAGTAGTGCAAAAACTAACATGGCTAATTCTTCCTGCCTGTCGACCGCCGTGTTTGTTTACACCAAAGTCATTTTTGATCGCGAGATTTCCATATTTTTTAGTCGGGACTCTTGTTGTTCATGAATGGAATCTGTGGTGTGCTGTTTTGGCCAAATCATTGCTCACCACACACTATAGGAACAAAACTATTACATTTATCATAACATGTCTTCATGTGTGGGGTCTCTCACATTTTCAACGTCTGTTAAGATTTGAAAAAATCTTTTAGTGTGGGCCAGCCTTAAGAGGCAGGAAATATGGTCCAAATCTGATTATATTATTACATTGTTTTCTGATATTGATAGCACAATATGTGCGCAAAATGGTGTATAAAAATAATATAAAAATATAACTGTGTTCCACTTCAGCTAAAACGGTTCAACAAAAACTTTAATGATACATTTTGTTAATTTTGCTCAAAGTTATAAACAAAAAAAGCAGAATTGTGTAAAACGATTACACAACATTATAATATATTCACAATACCATGCTACTAAACCAGCGGCACAAAGGGTGGAACTACAAAATAAAAACACTAATTGTGACATGTAATTGTATAAATGTATTTTACATCCTTGTAAGGACATAAACCGCAGATATTTTAGAGGTTTATGGAGCTTTTTATGAACAATTTGTGTACTTTTCCCCAACAAATGAACACCCTGGAAACCAGCGAGTAAAACATTGAGGGTTTGGTGCTGTGTATATTTCAGGATGTAAAGAGGTGAAGTGTTTTCCATGTCTCTGTTTTGTTAGAGAACAGCAGAACTAGTGTGGGAGGTCTGGGATCTATCATGCCCCATAGTCTCCTGGTTTTACAAGCTTCTCACAGGGAAGTTGGGCTGCGAGTTAATCTCTTGGCGTGTATCGCTGTTGTCGGACACATATCTGCAGAAAGTTTAATTTTCAGAAAGGAATGCTTTTCGTGCAGGTTTCAAGGGCCCACAGGTCATGAAACTCACTCAGCACATAATTGACTTTGTAAACCTCAGCGAAAGAGAAAAACAGAGGGTATTTTATCCCTCCATGATTACAGCAGAGTTCAGTTTTCAGCTCCTTACCTGCTGCTCTGGACCAGAACCTGAGCACTCACACACACCAGACATCCTCCTCCTGCAGGCAGAAACACAGCAGACATGTTCAGTGTGGCTGTTTTTAAAGGTCAAAGAGAAAAGATGTGTTTCAACTCACCTGCTTCAATGTGGACTCAACACTGTAGTATGTACAATATCAGTCAAGTGAAATGATTTCTATGACTTTGCAGGGTATGGGAGACCATGCATGGGGGTCCTCTGCACCTCTATTGGTAGAGGTGTTTCTGACCTGCATACAGGTCTTTTAGTCTTTCCTGAACTGTAACCACACTGTAGTTGCCATGAGCAGATAATCCAAAGAGCATTCAATTGTAAAGCAAATTTTTAAGTGA
Organism: Sebastes umbrosus; assembly: GCF_015220745.1. Classification (NCBI taxonomy): domain Eukaryota; kingdom Metazoa; phylum Chordata; class Actinopteri; order Perciformes; family Sebastidae; genus Sebastes; species Sebastes umbrosus. The sequence continues at coordinate 7,667,524 of NC_051279.1, forward strand.
ATTTTTGAAATATCGCAAAAAAGGAAATGTTTCCATCGACTGGTTTGGAGCAAATAACCTGGGGTAGTTTCGTCAGAAGCTGGCGCTATGGCTACGCTTGACCGTAATCTGCCAGTAAGCAGAGTAGAAGAAGAAGTAGAGGTTGCAAACTGGAAACAAAACAAGTCGTCTTGGCCGATCTACGAGAGAACTAGAATTACCACTTTGTGGTTGTGTGCCTCTGTCAACCAGTCAAGTTACAGTTTACATCCATGTCTGTCCAAAATATCATCAATTCATCATTTTATCCTGTCAGACATTTGTGTGAAATTGTTATAATTAGCAGATGAACTCTTGAGTTATGGCCAAAATCAGTTCATCCTTGAGTCCTTCTTGACAAGAAGAAGAAATTTGCTCAAAGCATTCCTGAGATAACGCTTTCACGAGAATGGGACGAACATAAGGTCACAGTAACCTTGACCTTTGACCACCAAAATCTGATCACTTCATTTTTGATTCCAAGTGAACTTTTCAGCAAATTTGAAGAAATTCCCTGAGATATCACCAGAATGGACCGGACAGACGAATGGACAACCTGAAAACAAAACGCCTCCGGCCATGGCTGCCGCCAGCTCAGAGGCATAAAAATGGGAGAGGTCTTAAGGAATTTGTTTCAATTGGGTAATTTTTAATTGTTCTTTTATGTCAGCTGGTATTGGCCATGTTTCATGTTGTCCAGAGACAAAGACAATATAAATATACAGGAAGACGCAGACAGCAGAAACAGCTGATCAGACATGTGAGTTAAATGCTCACTACCTCAGAATTTAATTGGCAAAGGCGTTTCCATAATCCATTTAGCACATCAACTCTTTCTCAACAAAGGCAAAACCACCTCAAACGAGCATAACAACTTTGTGGTTTTATCCAATTTTGCCATTTCCATACAGCTTTTCAAATGCGATACTTCAAAACGTACATACAAATATGTGAAAGGAAACACGGCTATTTTCTCTGAACATGATCCAGGGTTTTTAAGAATGGTCCAATATTGACGTTGTTGGGTTGTAATGAGCATTCTCAACACATTTGTGTGTATTTTTTTTATACCATTAATCTGTTTGGTGGATATTTTATTGTCTGACACCAACATGGTGGTTACAGAACTGTATAAAGGCCAACAGAAAATATGATCTAGTCGTGTTATTCTGGGAATTATATGGTATTTTACTTTCTATAATGAACTCACAACAATGGCACAGCCTTCAGAGCGATTTGGGTTCAGTATCTTGCCCAAGGACACTTCGACATGTGGACTGGAGGGGGTGGGGATCAAACTGTTGATCTTCTGATTAGTGTACAACACGCTCTTCCTCCTGACCCACAACCAGAATACAACAGAAACAGAAGGTATGAATATGAATGTTATCGGTAGAGGAGAAAATATGATCTAAATGTGTTTTCTATATTTCCACATAGAAGAGAGAAACATGATGTAGCTGCGTTACCAAGGAAACAAAATATAATTTCTGGTAATTTTCCCCTGGGATCAAAACATGGGATCAGTATTGTTCACACAAAAAAGAAATCCGAGCCACTTAAGTTCCCCGTGGCGGAGGTGAAGCACTGCTGACGCTTCAAATCCGCAGCGAGAGTAAAATGATGCGGCAATTATCTAATCCAGTTTGTTTACGCCTTAAACCCCGGGAGACAGAAATAAGCTCCGAAATAAAACCCACACTGAGCCGGCTGCTCCTCAACGTCTAAATCCGAAACTCCACTTTTATTACACTCTGTTCAAACTGCTGCGGCCCGGTTACACTTTGATTGTTCAAGCATTGTTGTCTGATGTTTTTACCAGTTGGGTGTGTGCAGCCATGTTTGGTGGTTCCTCACATCAGAGCTGGTTTACGGGGCCGAGGCGAGAATGAGGGAAGAAGTTACTGAAGAGGGAAAAAACTAAATCTGGGAAAGTGATTAAAGTCACAAATACAAACCAAAGGAGAAAGAAAGATTGATGAGGAAGAAAAGTATAAGAGGGAAGAGAAGAAAAAAGGCTGGTGAAGAACTAATGTGGGAGAAAAAAGAAACAGGAAGATGGAAGAGAAATGACCCCGGATGTCCACTGGATGTGGCTGCGTCGCGCCTCCGTTGCGGCTTAAATGTCCACTGGCAGACAGACTTTAAGAGCAGAACATTTTCAAGCAGTCTGTACTTTAGCAGACTTATTTCATATTTTCTAAGATATGTTTTGCTTCCATTATTTTTTGTGTTTTATAAGCATATTATACAAACTTTATTTCATCAGGTGATCTCATCGAGATCAAGATCGACCTGAGAACAGCAGAAGAAGCAGGTACAAAGAGAAAAACACTCAACAAACACACACAAGTACATACAAAAAACAATCAGACATCTCTAAAAAGTCAACGTGATCTCATCCCTATGTGTCATATTTCGTCGTTTGGGTGGAGGCCGTGACGCCAGGGGCAGCCTTTTGCGTAGTGTCTTGACACATAAGGTTCGCGAGCGGTTAACGCTCGTTTCTGGGATTTACGACTCATTCCTGGAGCACTCTACTACTTGAACACTGTGTTTTAGCAAAGGGAGAACCACGCTTGGCGTCCAAAAACGGTGGTTGTGTAACACACAAAGTGTCTGTTTAACAAATCAGAGATGTTTATTATTCTAAACAAATATTCAAAACAAAATTCCAACACGGCCAACAGTTTGTGGCGCTTGGAAGAATAGTTTTTTTTATTTCATAATTGGAAATACGGCCAAATAAATTACAGTTGGAACAGATACGTTTCTCTGGTGGACAAAGGGGGTAAAGTTCTTGAAAAAAAAGGTTCCACACTTCCAGGAAGGAAAAGTTCCCGTGGGTGGGGAAGGGTGGAGTATTAAAATAGGAAAGAAAACAACAAAGTGAGGCTGATAATTTAGTGAGTGTTGATAGATGGAGGGATGAAGTGATCGGAGGAGAGAGATCGAGAAAGAGTTACTGAAAAAGGAATGAGGGAATGGAGATTTGAAGTGAATTAAGGTAGTTAAAAAAAACAAAAATGGAGTGAGTGATGGAGACAGAAAACAGAAAGAGAAAATATTTAAACGTTTTGAAAAGAGACAGGAAAGAGTAGAGTAGGAAAGTGACCAAAAAAGATGGAGAGAATATAGGTGACTTTTCTTGTGAGAGGCGTCAACAGAAAGATGGGGGACAAGTGAAAAGCGTGATTGATGTGGAATTCAAAAATAATGAGGAGGAGGGAAAGATAACACAGAGGGGGATTAATAGACATAGACAGAAGCATAATGGGGAGGACGATAAAAACAGAGCTGAGAGTGAAATGAAAATATCTGAGTGATGGAGAAAGAGAAACAGAGAAATTGAGAGTGTTTTTGCGGGTTGTAACTTTATCTGCAGCGTATACACACTGGGAGCTGCTGCCAGATTAAACAGCACCGTTACCCAATCTGCAGCTGACCTCGCCTCCACCGCCCAAAAGAAAAAACAAAAATTGTCGCTTCAAACGCCGTCAGACTGAGTCCTGTTCATCAACTTGACAAGTGTTTGGTTTATTTCTACACTTTGTCCGCAACTTTCCAAGGAGAAATGTAAGAATCGTGATGTGTTCGAGAGACGATGGAAAGTCGGAAACTCCGAAATATGCCACAATATGCAATGTCAAGCCAACACGATGACATAAGGGCAAAACACATTGTATGATGTACTTCAAAACACTCCTGTCCATTGTTTTCTATGCAAGCTCGTATATCGGCCACTTTTTGGTACGCGTATACGACTCTGCCTTATTTCCCATCATCAACTCAACAAGTTTTATCACATTAGCTCCCCGAATCAGCACATATCGTCTATTGTAACTTGACTACCACTTCTGTCTATATGTGTTGGCCTTTGGGCTTCATCCAGTATGTTTACAATTCTCTAAACTCACTTCAGTTTAAAAGACTTTATCACAACTTGGGCCTTATTTTTTGGAATTGGTAACACTTTATATTAACCATCATTTATAAATGGTAAATTGATAATTAATTAAACTTAGTTAAGAGTTATTTTACTGTTAACAAACAATGAAACGATTGGATGCTTTACATTAACTGTCTCTGGTGCCACTCTGTTGTGTTGTGATTTGTCAGTAGGTCCAAGTTGCATCAGGTCTGTAAACTGTGATGGATGTTAAAAACAGACAGTTTGGGTCATAATTTTACTGTTCTAACTGTAACCCGAGGGTTTTGTTTACAGCCCGTCTGATCGCAACGCTGCCGTGTTCCCAGATCTCAGTGATTAACTTGGTGAGTACAAAGTTAATAAGATTCAGTTTGAAATAAACAAGAATTATACTTTATATTTCAGTGTCACATGACTGAATTTATCAAAACACCTGGGTGGTAATTGGCTAAACATAAATATATTTAAGGTGTTAAGCTGCACTTTCATGTACTCTATGCTCGCTATCTTTGTGAACTAAAGCATTATTACAATTATGATTTACTTACATCTTCAGTGCAGAAGGAAGACGACCCAGCGCCGAACTCTGAGGGAAAAATTACTGTTCAAAGTTAGTTTATATCAAGAAATGTTCAATCTGGAAGGAGCTTAAACTGGCAGATAACGTCTTCATGTAAAAAAAACAAAAAAAACAACAGGTTATTTGTCCTGTAACTGAATAATAATGACATTACATTACATTACTCTACCTGATCATTCACATCCAGACAAGCAGAATAAATGCAGGGAAACACATTATTTTTCAAAATAACTGTTACAATAAACAAAATGGCAATAAAGCACTAATTGAAGGCTTTGATTACTTACAGTCGATCACTTTTATTACTAAATATTTCATAAATAAGGTTGATTTCATTCTCAGACTCCTTGGTTGGGGATCTTCTGCAAGTTGCACGTTAATGACGTGCAGAACATCTCCTCTTGGAATGAATTGTGGCTATAAAAGCAGACTCACAACAGGAGCCTGGTACATCTGAACAGCTAATACAACAGTGCAAAACCTACTTTATATTACAAACATTCAAGGTATTCTGAAACGATAACATGTTGTATCTTGTGTCCAATGGGAACCTCTGTCACATCACAGACTAACCTCCTTGGCAAGTATGAGCTGACGCTTGTCAAGTTTTTTATCATTCATTTCTACAATGAAAAAGAAAAACACTTTTTAAGCTTGTAATTCAATATCTCCAACATCAACAGGGTCCAGTATAAAACCGAGGACGCACGTGAGAATTTGTCGTAATTTTGTCCGGTCTTAAACAGCAGGAAAAAACAGGAAGAAAACTCCTCGCTTTTTGTGTTTCTTATATCATGGAAGGGGCGCAGACAGATTCACATCCCCAACTGTTTTACTTTAAAGCTCCTGAATCACTTTCAAGTTTACTGATCAAGAACATTCTGTATATAAACTAAGCTGTAAAGTCAGTAACACACATCTGAAAACTTGTAAAAACTCTATGATGTTACTCAGTTACACATTCTTTACCTTTTTATTAAATCAATATTCTTTATACCATTTCTTTGGGTGGTTCCCCGAAAGTACAAAACATTTTTTTCTCACTTCCCTCTACTGGTATCAAAACCATGCAGTTTTAGTTTGACCTTTTTAAATGCAATGTTTCAGAGCTGTGAACACCACACATCAAAATGTAATTCACCTGAATTGTATTGGAGAGGAGGCAGAAATGTCAGTGATGGATCTCTCAAAACAAAGGCTGGGTTTTGTTTTCCTGAGTTTCAATACCAATATCAAAATTACTTTTTTTCTCAATATAATTCTTTGAAGAAACTCTTTCTCAAATTTTAAATGTTGTCTTAATACTGTCAGCCATAAAAGGACTTTATCTAAATAAAACAGTGTAGAATTGGATTTTTTAGGTTTTTATATCATTCCTTTTATATCATTCTGTAGCTTCACAGTGGTGTCCCTTATGTATTCAAATCCCAACATTCAAATTTTGGTCAAAGTACGCATGTTTTAGTGTCAAAATGCTATTTTCCCAAGCCTTTCTAAAAATGTTTTCCCAGGTGACCTGACGTTTTTGTGAATGCCGTCTGGTCTGGTGGCTTTGAAGACCGTCAGTTCCCCGTCGGAAAGGGCTGTCTGATGGCGAGGTAAAGCAGGGAAAATATTCTAGCCTACACTTAAATTGATATTGATTTTTTTAGTTGGATAAAATATGATTTTTTGCTGCTCCCATCCACAGCCGCTTTACCTCCGACATGAACTAAAGCCATTATATCGCGGTCTTCAAGACCAGACGAGACTCCATTCACAAAACAGTCATTTTACCTCAGACATTTGATGCCAACTTTCGGAACTTGACAGTTTTCAGTAACTGATACTCTACTCAGAACGTGCACAAATCAACAACACTATCTACAACAACTATCTATCTTTCTGTTCTCATACACCATTCGTAGCTATACCTACGAAAAGCAATGCACTGTAATTCGTGTATGTCCCAAAAAAATAATTTGTATGCAATCCATATAATTGTGAACCAGGAACAAACTCTGAGTAAGGAGGAGGTCGAGGTGGAAAAAAACAGACTTTCGCCCAGGAGACTGACGTTCATACCCTGTGTGAAACCAGAAGTCAATGTTGACTTATTTGTCACATAACTTCTGTTTTTAAAGTAACACACTTACACAATCTTTTCCTAAACCTAACCAAGTAGTTTGCTGTGAAGACAGAAGTTTATTTTGAAAATGCTATACATGTAACGAGCCAAAATTGAAACCTGTTGCTGGACATTCGTAGGAAAAAACCCGTAAAATGAGGAATAACTTTTCGTAACATATCATACCAACCGTTGTATGAGGATGCTTTGATCTGCATGACTAGATACCACTAAAAGTAGGAACATATGTTTCTTTGTTGTAATTTGAGTGAGCTGATGTTGTGCAGTTTATTTTAAAACCTATTTTTATTTTGTATTTATTTTTTATTCTGAAAGACCGTTCTTCCTCTGACACTAGTAATGGTCATCTTACGATACCATATCAAACCGTATCGTATGGAGCTGGTTGAATGTGCTCCTGATGTTACAGATGACACAAGTGTCTTGGAGTGTATTAAATATCCAGCCTCCTCTCCATGATGTTCTTGAAGATGAGCAGAACAAACCTCGGGTGTGCAGGCTCTACCCTCCTGATTGCCACCCTGCTTTTTCCAGAAAACGCCCTGTTGGTTTCCACCATACAAAAACAGTCTCGGGTTCGACCCCACAGCACCAAGTATGTGTCCATCGGCAGCCGCGTGTCCTTGAGTGTCCCAGATTTAAAAAGCAAAACTGACTGGAAGAGGCCAGAGGGGGTAGTGGTGGCTATAGGATGTGGCCTTGATTTACCCGGAAGCAGCGGGGCTGCAGGACGTCGGCAGGCGATTTATTCTTAGCGGCGAGGCGGGGGAGGCTCTGGCGGGGCCCGGTGCCACGCGAGGCGGGCGAGAGCCGGGGCGGGTCTGACGTCACATCCAGAAGTGTGCGTGGGCGAGGGGGGTGGTTTGGGGCCTGACTGGGATTAGGGAGGCGCAGGGCTGTGGGTTCAACTGCTGCTGAGGCTAGACGAAGAAGACGAGGAGGAGGAGGAAGGAGAGAGTCAGCGAAATGTCTAAGGAGAGGAGGAGGAGGAGATCGCCTTCATCCTCGCTCTCCCCGGGCTCAGACCTCACCACAGTTGCCCAGCTCGCACACACCGAAACTAGTGGATGTGGTTCAAAAGCCCAGAGACACAGAAAGTGTGTGTGTCAGTGTGTGTGTTTGTGTGTTTGTGTGTGTGTGTGTGTGTTACTGGACAACGTAAATATGCGTCTGACAGGAAATTGCTTTGCTACTGACATATGTGGCCTTGACTGAGTATATTTACATGTAAATATATATTAAGACTGCATATGTGTGTGTCAAGTTATGTAACTTTGTACTGTATATGTTTACATGGACACTGTATATACATATATGTTTATGATGTTTAGACATGTATCTTGTGTTTATGTACGTGTCTGTATGCATATCATGTGAGCCTACTGCACTGCTCCTGTCAGCCCTCTCCAGCGTCTGGCTCCTTCTTCTTCTCTTTCACTTTTACAGATGACTTCCTGGGCACTTTCTTGTCCCCTAACTCCTTGCCGACCTCCTTCCCTTCCTTGTCTTTGTCCTTCTCCTTCTTCTCCTTCGATGGCTCCTTCTTCTCCTTGGAGGAGGACGATTCCTTCTTGGACTCCTTCTTCGCCGCCTCCTCCTTGGGCTCTTTGCTTGAATCCTTCTTGGACTCCTTCTTCTCCTTGGATGACTCCTTCTTCTCCTTTTTCGCCTCCTTGACGGGCTCCTCTGCGCCTCCCACTTCTTCTTTCACGCTGGCCTCTAATGACTCCCTGGACACCTCCTTCGTCTCTTTGGAGTCTTTATCTGAAGGACAAAAGAGAACGAAGACATCGTTAATACACACACCTCTACGTACGACTAAATGTCTCAATCCTTCCATTTCAGTGACAAAATGATGCATTACATCCATGGTACGTTGTGGACACATTAGTGTGTTTAAATGGAGCAAAAGTCAGAATTTAGTTGAGTGTCGTACATCACATATTTTCTGTGTCTGTTTTCAGACAACTGAACAAACATAAAATAGTGATTCGGTCGCTTCTGCATTGGGATGTCAAATCAGATCAAATCACTGTTTCATGGTCAGATATTCCCTTGACAAATTCAACAGAGATACAGATTCAGGCACTCAACATGAGGACTCACAGAGCACAGAGAGCTCTGCAGATGGACATCATAGTTTTCAAAAAGCTTTTCTTTGTTCAGAGTCAGATTCTTTATTTATCCCAGAAGAGCAATTCAGTTTTATAATACAGTTTTTAAAATCTAGCCAGACCATACACAATGAAATAAATGAATAAATAAATCAGTACATGGGCAGAGATGCACACTGGCACCTCGTGTGGCCCCTTGCATACTGACTCACATGGGGACCAGGCGAAGAATCAAAATTCACATATTAAAGCAGCAGCGGGTAGAATTGGAGCAAATATAATTTTAAAAAAAAGTTATTTTTTATAAAACGGTCACTATATCCTGACAGTAGTGCATGAGACAGGTAATCTGAAAAAAATGTGCCTCTGGTATCCTCCCGGTGCTCCGGAGCGGTGAAGTAATATCCGATCACAAGTGGTCACTGGAGACGCGTGTGGAGACGCAGTCTAATACCAGGCGTGAGCAGACGTATTTAAAGCTGTCCACTTGTGACCCGATCTCTCAGGGCGCATGTTAATGCCAGGTCTGAAGAGGGCCTCTGTCTCCCAAAGACAGACTGCGCTGACAGGGGTCGTGATCAAAGTGTTAATGAGCCACATGTTGTTCTAACAAAGTACGACCTCCGATGGGGGTCGTCACATTGTAAGTCAGTTCATCAGGAGTGAGAATGAGGATTAACTGACGTTGGAGTAGTCAGCTGTGTTTTGTTCTTTAACACACTGATGCAAACACACTGCAGCCCTCACACTGGTCTTCAGCATCAAGACAAATTGAGCGACAACAGCACCTGTTGCATGACAAAGGACCCCTACTTAACCAAAGTACACCCCCCCCCCCCCATCCCTGTCAAACACACACACACTCTGCAGCCCCGCCTCCTCCAGATTGGACTGGCTGTCTGATAAGATGATAACGGGACCGTTGTCTGCCAACAATGAGACGCACTTCTTATCTCCATGAGAACTGAGAGGGTTTAGAGACTGGAGACTGCAGCCTGGTATCTCACCGAGTGTGTGTGTGTGTGTGGAGACTGTAGCTCTAAAAGTGTCTGCATGTCTATGTGTGTGGATGTATCTGTCTATGCATGTACGTGGAGACTACAGACTGCTCTGTAGAAGTGTGTGTGTGTTCACAGACTCCAGAGAGGAGCTCTAATCAGACGGCTCATCGTCTAGGGCTTTAAGAGAGAGAGACTCGGGACGGGTGTGTGTGTGTGTGTGGCAGGCAGACGGGTGCCATAAACGACAGTATGCAACTCACTGAAAAGGGCTGGCGATTTTGTCTTTAAAATTAAGTTTAGACATGTTTGACTCTAAATTGCCATAGGTGTGAATTTGAGTGTGAATGGTTGTCTGTCTCTATGTGTCAGCCCTGTGATAGTCTGGCAACCTGTCCAGGGTGTACCGCGCCTTCGCCCAATGTCAGCTGGGATCGGCTCCAGCCCCCCCGCGACCATGAATAGGATGAGCGGTTACAGATAATGAATGGATGAATGAAGGCTTTAGAATTTGATTTGAAAGTTTGATTCGTCAAGAGATCAAACTCACACCTGGAATTATTTTGGCATCTAAGATGAATCCATAACACTGCTTTTAGAGAGAATTATACACGTGGTCTGGGCTAAAAAACTAAAACATTTCATTAAAAACAAAATCAAAAAAAGAAGAAATTATTGAATTTGGTTACAATTCAGTATTTTTCTCAATAGTTTTCAAGTCAGCGTCAGTGTGTTCAAAGCTGCTTCAGAGTAATCTCGTGTTTCTTATTATGATTCACACAGGAGGGAAAGTGAAAACAAACACGGAGGATGATTATACATCAACTGATACAATGTACAAGTGAGGTGTGCCGCTATTTTAGGTTTTCACAGTTTAACAGACAGTTTAATAGATGCTAAGTGAGGAGGCTCATTAAATGAATTGGGTTTTTCTGCCTACAGGCACTTGTCTACCCGACCCAACCAGGGGCAAACAACTCCATATAACCACATAACCTCAAAACTATAACAGTAAATACAGGCAGCAGTAAATACAATATACAAACACCAACATTCACACTCTGTTTCCAGGACACATGAGCAGAAAGCACACTTTCATGCTGCTACACAACAAATGTATCCGCTCACGCAGAACAAGTGAGAACAAACCATTTAAATACTTAAATAAATGTAGGCGACCGCAGATTGTGTAAAAAGCAGCTGTGTAAAAAGTGCAAATTTACACATTGAAATGCAAACGGTCTCTCGGTGGCCTTAGAACTTTTACAGTCTGACATAAAAGAAATGCTGGCTGAGGGTGTGTCTGTATCTAAGCAGTAAAAAGAAAGAAAGCGCGTGTCCGTGTATAAAGCTGAAGATATGTCTGTGTCTTCATGTGTTTGGGTCTGTGAATCAGTACTCTTATATGTGTGTGTGTTAGTTAGTGACCATGTGATTGAGTGTGTGGGTTAATCCTGCAGCGACAGTCACTGTCTGGCCACCACTAAACACACACACACACACACACACACACACACTCCAAGCCCCAATCTCCGCACATCACTCCTCAGCAGCTGAGCCAACAGATACCATGAGACTGTGTGTGTTTGTGTGTGCTTAACTGATTGATTGACTTTATTTGATGATTCAAAATATACTATAACTCTGCACAGCAGGAGATACAATCAGACAGGACAAAAAAAATCAATAAAACTTAATGGTCCTACAACAAGAAAGAAATGACACCACTTTACATACAAAGGTGAAACAGCTACGGTTACGCGTTCCAATCTCTCACCATGATATAGCTGGAAAACTTTTCTATTTCAGTTTCACATGAGCCGCACCCATTAATGACTGTGATCTCTTCATGTATGTGTTAAATACATAGGCGCAGTTTGAACTTTAAGGTTGGGGGTTCACAAAAAAAAAATCTAGAGGAAATTCAACGTGTACAAGAGAGGCTTTATTTAAATAAAAAGTTATAATCAGGCACTGGCAGGTGCATTTTTATATCCCTAATCGCTAATATGCCCAATGAGTGATGGATTATTGTTACTTTTTGTGGTGCTGATTGGACAGCTCCTGTAAAATTGACTTTACATGCATCTATTAATTTGCCGTGATTCTTTGTTGTTGTCGTTATTGGAGTGGTGTTTATTGTCACAGTATTTGATCTATTTTTGTAATGTTGAAGGGCCGATTCTCCTTTTGGCTCTATGTCTCTCTCTCTCTCTTTTTTTTGACTTGTCCTTATTGACTCATTCTGGGTGGTGGTTGAATGACCTTCATTGTAATTTGTGCATCTTTTAATGTGTGTATTGTCGGTGCTTTTGTAGTCAGAGGTTGAGTTTCTTGGTTGCTTTTATCATCTAAGGCTACATCCACACTAATGTTTTTGTTTCAAAACGCATAACTTTTGCTGTGTTTATGCCTAGCGTCCACACTGAAGAAACGGACACCTTTGAAAACGATGACACAGACACCCATTCGATTGGGTCTTATCAGTCATGAAATGTCTTTCCCCGATACGTCACGCCCCATCACGGGAACCTTTTCTGGAAGAAAACCAACAACATCAGCCTCGACCACCAGTGGTTAATTTCACGTATGTGAATGGTCATGTGATATGAGTTTTCAGGCGTGGTAGTATGGACGGAGATTAATTCTCAAACGGCCCTAAAACGCTCATCTGGACGGAGATTTTTAATATAAGTGTGGATGAAGCCAGAGTGGTAGTTCTTACTAAGATGTTGATGAACAGGAAGTCATGGTGAATATGAGGTCTGATGGGAACGATACAGGACGTTCTCATGTAGGATCTGTGTAGCATAACACTCCTATAAAAACAGAATGACCAAATTTGTGAAAACTTTCCCTCCACTTGTATGTCAAGACCGTATTCCAGCTCCCAGAGAAGCTACCGTCCACTCCTAGATTTTCTTTTTTTACTCTCAGCAGGAGAGTGTGTGAGAGCCGGGTCCTCGGGGGAGCGGTAGCAAGGGGTCGATAAACATTGACGTTGTAAGACAAGATGGCAGCTTCCCTCCTGTATGGAAATCCAGTGGGGTCAGGTCACGTCTTGTCAGTCTGCTACTTCAACAAACTAACAAAGTGGAGGTCTGTAGACTAAACAGAGCAGAGGCCGGTGCTCCACGTTGCTCTGAGTGGCCGGGAACGAAGTGACGTTAAACCCTTTTCGCATGGGACCGGAGCTACCTGGAAACGTCTGGTGGTTTTTGTCAGGATTACCGCAGTCTGCAGCCATTTTAATCCCATGTGAATCTGCCACAGCCGTGTCTGGATGGGATCAGTTTGACAGGAAAACATGGGTAATGTAGTTCCTTACGTTGCACATCGTTGACTTCGGCGAACGATCCTTCAGGGAATAAATCTATTATAATATTGTTCCCCCAAATTACTCAGGAGGTGTTTCATTTTCAGGAACACGCTTTTCAGCGCAGAGAAAAAAAAAAGGCAAATCACCCCTCCGATGCCGAGGCTGAGGCTGCCTGCCTAATGACATGACTGCCCTTGTGTGGTTTGTTAGTTGGTCCTGTGAAACTGAGGTATTTGGTTGTACGTCTTTCCATGTTCATTTTAGAACATTTCAATTTGAGCAGAGATGGTTTATTAGTCTATTGTGGACTCTTCACCCCAACTCTATGATTATTTTCTTGTCATGGAATCAGTTTTTGTGTATATATATTACTCAGGTTTGGGTTTGTGGTTGCCAGTTCAATTCCCCTGGTAAACTGCGGATGGGAAAAGTGAACGCTCAGTGAACATCCAGCTGCTTCAGGGAAGCTTCTCGGCTACCCCAGCAGAGCTGTGGTTGTACTGGGCAGCTCCCAGTGTGCATGTGAGGCTGGAAAAAAAGCGTGGAGCTTGACAACATATTTTTTTTTCCCACCACAATATTCAATCTTGCAATACAATATCCACTTGTAGTGACTTATATTTAGGCATTCACAGCATTTGGTTAAAGGAATGCTTCACCCACAAAATGACCGTCTGTATGTCAATTACTCACCACGTGTTACCTTGAATTCTTGAAAAAAAACTTTGTTTTTCTCTCATGCCTCCATGGTGAACGGAGAAACCAAAAACAGAGAGAAGTCTTGGAGAATTGAAGTAAACTTTATATACTATGTAACTCGCTCTGAAGTTAGACTTCGGTCACTACACAACATGTGACAAACGTCACGTAGCAACTGTCACTACAAAATACTGCATCTTCATGCAGGTGTGTAATATTCACATCTCGGTGGCACAAAATGTGACACTGACACACTTTCTTCTGGTGGACAGGCGGGTATATTACATGCTTTACCGTGAGATTGGGCTGGTATTTATGCAGCTATTGCAGTATATAACATACAGCAGAATGTGTGTGCTTATTATTTGGCTACATGTATGATGTTTCCTTGACAGGTTTTCTAAATCAATCTTAGGACTAAACTCAACCTGCATCACTCTTTCTCACTGCTTCCAACATATCAAGGCTCTTCATCTTCCACTGGAGTTTAGAGGGCAACACTTGTTTGTTTCCTCGTGGTTCAAAAACAAAAACCACAGCAACAAAAGTCAGCGAGTGGATTAGATAAGGAGAGGGACGCTATCTGCGCTGTGTTCAAAGCCCACACGTTACGCCTGGATTCGCATGTTAGCGGCAGATCACGGCGCTGCATTCATCTGCAGGCAGCCGTAGTCAAAATAGAGGCGGCCGCACAGATAGCCCGCATCCCGACCAATCAACGTGCAGGAGAATACTCTCTGCAGAGTGTGTGTGTGTGTGTGTGAGAGAGAGAAACAGAATCTGCCAAGGACTGACTGATTGGATCTGTGGTGTAGTGTGTTTCTTTGAGTGTGTGTTTGTGAGTGTGTATGCCTACTGAGATCATGTGTGTGTTCATGCGGTCCAGACGAGGCGGTCGGACAGGACACAACAGTATTATGTGAAGTCTAAAAACAAAGCTGTGTGGTCGACAGCGTGGGAAATGACAGTGTGTGTGACGGAGAGAAGAACACACACACATAAACACACAACAGCAGCAAATTCAGTTCATGCCAATGGAATCAGTCAATAGATTCACTCGTTAAGGCGAAGTAAATCCACAATATAGTGCATCGAGTTCAACTTTATTGAACTTTTAACCATGAACTTGCGCAGTTGACCGATAGCAGGCTGTCTTGCTGACCTTTAAGGGGATTATCCAAAATGGAGGAAGCTATCGTAGCCTTTTTTGTGTCAAGTCAATTAGATTTGTAAAGCCCAATATCATAAATCCCAAATTTGCCTCAGGGGGCATTAGAGTCTGTAATAATAAGCATACGACACCCTCTGTCCTTTACAGTACGACCCCTCATCGGATGAGGAAAAACTTAAATGTGTCACAATCCACTTTTATTAAACTGCTCCAACTGCACAAAAGAGACAGAAGTCGATGGTATAAACACTGTATGCTTTTGAATAAGTTGTGTGAACTTATCGTCCCGTTAGCGACAGAGCTAAGTTTACAGGTTTGCTATCTGTCCGCATTAAACAGAAAATAGAGAGAATCTCTGAGAGCTATTGTGAGTGACGCTGCATTCAGACCAGATCAGGCGTTGCAGTGAATCGCTGCAGGGTTGTGCGGCGGTGTGGGAGAGTCACTTTAATGGCCCTTTAACTGCAACGATTAACGTCTTTTGTTCAGCATTTCTCTCAGTATCTGTAGAGAGCTTATTTTGATCTTTAACGTTGGATCGCTGTGCGTCTGGCCTCTCCGGTCGAGCTTTCGCTGCGGGAACGTAGGTTTCCACCTGGCGCCGCTGCAGTTTACAGATTGCCTCATTAACGTTATGGTTCCCTATCAGCACTGGGTTTGAATCCAAAATATTTCCAAATAGGCACTTTTGCTTTTCGCTTTGACACCAAATCCTCCGCCATCGTCTTGTCGCACTCCTTAGACTCGGTACGGAGCAGACACTTTCCCTTTCAGCGTATAATTGTAGCGTCTGTTGTCCGACTATGTATTGATAACAGGCTTAGTATTTTACAAATTAGAGTTTTTTTATTTGATGAACACGTGCTGATACACAAAAATGAACAAAATGGGTTTTATTTCTATAAAAAAAAGCAAAACAACGGTGAGGGCGGTGGGCAAGTAATGTAATTGATGTATGCCCGAACACCGTGTAACACTGATTACTGTGGTAAGCCTTAGCCTACCACCCACATGTGAAATAAAGTACTAATTCACAACCTTTGATGGCTGCTGGACGGCATTCTGGGAAATGTATTAAAAAACAAACTAAAGAAAGCAGAGATGATGGAGAAAAAGGTGGATTCAAAAAATAAATCACTGAACTATAAATCATCAAAACACTTTAAAAATGTATAATAGCTAACGATGC